>NW_024081260.1:1037605-1039604 GCF_003009895.1 Hyaena hyaena | reverse complement strand
AAAAAAAAAAAAAAAAAAAAAAAAAAAAAAAAAAAAAAAAAAAAAAAAAAAAAAAAAAAAAAAAAAAAAAAAAAAAAAAAAAAAAAAAAAAAAAAAAAAATGAAGAGGTGTCTACTGCCCAAAGTGGAGTCAATCAGCATCAGAAGAATAATGACTGAAACACAATATGTTTAAATTTGTGATTTTCAAAAACAAATTACTGATCAAATTTGCAAGTTTGTAATGCAATAAATTTTATCTCAAAATTTGATTAAACATAGGGAAAGAAAGAAACATGTATTGTGTCTTTCCTGAATGAAACACATTATGTGAATATTCAAATAGTGAATAAAGGAGAATTGCAACTAAGTCCAATATGATAATATTATGGGTTTTTCATAACATATGCCAAGATAGCCATATGATGATAACTGTTGAAACCAGGTGATGGATCCATGGTTTACTGTACTCGTCTACTTTTGAACATGTTAGAAAGTCTCTATAATAAAGTCTTAAAAGTGTTCAAAAAATCTTTTTAAAATACATTACCTAGTTCTTCTGTTAACGGTTGGAAATTTCTCCTTGAAATCATACTTCCATTACTCTTCCCATCCAGAATTTTACATAATTTATTGTATTTGTTCCTCTGCAAGTCCTTCATTGACTACTATTCTTCCCAGCAAGATGTATATAAATAAATGGAAGGTATTTTTTATTTCTTGTAACCATAAAGCTTTGAAATTTTCATATTTTTCTTCTGAATTGCTATTAGTAATATTTCAGTATTCATTCAAATGTCTTTTTTAACTGAAGGTCAATAGAGATGAGTTAAACAGAATACCCAGGCCTTCAGAGAACATGTCCTAGGAAATTTCTGAGTATTTCACTATTGCCTGCAACATCATGATATTTAATTACCTTCATGGGTCACCAATCATGACGGTCTTAATAACCCTAGAAATTAAACCACCCACTGTCTTAGATATTGTACCCAGGAATCATGTTTTGCTCAACACATATATCTTTTGGTAAAGCTGGCCCTCAGCTTGGGCAACAAATGTTCATGCCAGCCCAAGAAGTGCCCAGGAAAAGAGTATTAAAATTACACATACTTTAATATCCAAAATCTATAAGTAACTCACCAAACTCCGCACCCGACAAACAAACAACCCAGTAAAGAAATGGGCAGAAGATATGGACAGACACTTCTCCAAAGAGGACATCCAGATGGCCAACAGACACATGAAATGATGCTCAGCATCCCTCCTCATCAGGGAATTACAAATTAAAACCACACTGAGATACCGCCTCACGCCAGTCAGAGTGGCTAAAATGAGCAAATCAGAGGACTCTAGATGCTGGCGAGGATGTGAAGAAACGGGCACCCTCCTACATTGCTGGTGGGAATGTAAACTGGTGCAGCCCCTCTGGAAAACAGTATGGATGTCCCTCAAAAAGTTAACATAGAACTCCCCTATGACCCAGCAATAGCACTGCTAGGAATTGACCCAGGGGATCCAGAAATGCTCATGCATAGGAGCACATGTACCCCAATGTTCATAGCAGCACTCTCAACAATAGCCAAAACATGGAAAAAGCCTAAGTATCCATCAACAGACGAATGGATCAAGAAGACGTGGTTTATCTATACCATGGAATACTACATGGCAATGAGAAACAATGAAATCTGGCCATGTGTAGCAACATGGATGGACCTTGAGGGTGTTATGCTGAGCGAAATAAGTCAGGCAGAGAAGGACAAATATCATATGTTTGCACGTATTGGAGGACTAGGAGGAACTTAACTGAGGACCATGGCAGAGAAGAAAGGGGGAAATGGTGTGGGAGAAGGAGAGAGGAAAACCATGAGAGACTATTGAATGATGAGAACAAACTGAGGACTGATGGGTGTCAGGGGAGCAGCGGGAGGATGGGCATGGAGGAGGGCACTTGTGAGGATGAGCACTGGGTGTTATGTGGAAACCAACTTGACAATAAACTATTTGTAAAAAAAAAAAAA
>NW_024081260.1:1030138-1034367 GCF_003009895.1 Hyaena hyaena | reverse complement strand
TGGTTTATCTATACCATGGAATACTACATGGCAATGAGAAACAATGAAATCTGGCCATGTGTAGCAACATGGATGGACCTTGAGGGTGTTATGCTGAGCGAAATAAGTCAGGCAGAGAAGGACAAATATCATATGTTTGCACGTATTGGAGGACTAGGAGGAACTTAACTGAGGACCATGGCAGAGAAGAAAGGGGGAAATGGTGTGGGAGAAGGAGAGAGGAAAACCATGAGAGACTATTGAATGATGAGAACAAACTGAGGACTGATGGGTGTCAGGGGAGCAGCGGGAGGATGGGCATGGAGGAGGGCACTTGTGAGGATGAGCACTGGGTGTTATGTGGAAACCAACTTGACAATAAACTATTTGTAAAAAAAAAAAAAAGTAATAAAAAAAATTACACATACTCAGTGTGGAAAGACACACACAATACCTTTATTCCATAGTTCTTTTACATAACTCCACCTCCAGATTTTTCTGGTAGAAGTTTACTTCTAATTGGATCAAATTAACCAGCGAGCCAGTTTATAATGACTGGTTTGCACCAGGAAATTCACAGTGACTTATGTTTCAAATAAAAGCAACCCTTTCAACTGAGCTATACATCACAGCTTGAGGAGTAGTACACTAAGAAAACCACGATAAGAAACATATATTAAGGTTCTTCACTGAGCAGGTTAGTGGCTAATTCTTTCAATAACTCTTTAGAAAACTATAATCTAAAGAATACATTATTCAAATTCAAAGATTCACAAATATGTAAGAATTGAAATGTTATCTTGGCTACAATTGGTTTCACTTGGAATCATGTTTAATTTTGTCTCACTTGCAGAACAAATACTTTTCATAAATGGTATAAAGTTGGAGGACCTCTAATACGCTATTCTCATGCTGATAGATATTATAGTGCAATAGCTGCTGGAGATCAGATACACACATATGCACTTTTGTCTGACACTGAGTCCATTATAGAATGCGTGTGTATCTCTGTGTCACCTTTAAGGTATTAATTCATCCAGATTTGTGGCATTTCTAGAATTAACTGTCACATTAATGCCCAGCAAAAATTAAATAAAATCGTCACACTACTCTCTGAGGGAATCTCAGGACCCCACACTGTATTTCAGAAATATTTACTATGGTAGAGGGGTTCTTTCGCTTTGAGGACTTTGTTTAAAACACCTCTCCTAGGTTAAAGAACACCCTACTAAAGAATGAATGCGCCAATCAGAAAATTAGAGTGGAAATTAAAATATAGGGAAACAAATGAAAATACAACAATCCAAACTCTTTCGGATGTGGCAAAGTCAGTCCTAAGAAGAAAGTACGTTGCACTCTAGGCTTATTTCAAGAAACTAGAAAAAGTACATATACAAAATCTGACAGCGCACCTAAAGGAACTAGAAGCAGAGCATCAAGAGCACACCAAACCGAAGATGAGAAATAATAAAAATCAGGGCAGAAATAAACAACACAGAATCCAAACACACACATACACACACACACACACACCAATGAAACCAAGAGTTGGTTTTTTTTTTTTAAATAAACAAAATTGACAAACCTTTATCCAGGTTTCTCAAAAACAAAAGAGAGAGCACCCAAATAGACAAAATCACAAATGAAAATGGACTTATTACAACAAACCCCTCAGAAATACAAGCAATTATCAGGGAATACTATGAAAAATTATATGCCCAACTGTAAACCTGGAAGAAATGGAGAAATTCCTAAATACACACTCACTACCAAAATGCACACAGGAAGAGATAGAAAATCTGAATAGACCAATAACTAGTGAAGAAATCGAATGAGTTATCAAAAATATGCCAACAAATAAGAGCCCTGGGCCAGATTGTTTCCCAGGGGAATTCTACCAGACATTTAAATCAGAGTGAACACCCATTCTTCTCAAGCTATTTCAAAAAAATAGAAATGGAAGGAGAACTTCCAAACTCATTCTACGAAGCCACATCACTTTGATTCCCAAACAGAAAGAGACCCAGCGAAAAAAAGAACTACCGGCCAATATCCTCGATGAATACAGACGTAAAAATCTCAACAAGATACTTTCAAATTGAATCCAACAGCATATAAAAAAAAAATCCACCATGATTAAATGGGATTCATCCGTGGGTTACAGGGCTGGTTCAATATTCGCAAATCAATCAATGTGATACATCACATCAACAAAAGACACGATAAAAACCATATGATCCTGTCTATAGATGCAAAAAAGTATTTTACAAAATACAGCATCCCTTCTTAATAAAGATCCTCGAGAAAGTCGGGATAGAAGGAACTTACTAAACATCATAAAAGCCATTTAAGAGAAATACACAGCTAATATCCACTTCAACGGGGAAAAACGGAGAGCTTTCCCCCTGAGATCAGGAACACGACAGGGATGTCCACTCTCACCACTGTTGTTTAACATAGTGCTGGAAGTCCTAGCGTCAGCCATCAGACAACAAAAGGAAATAGAAGGAATCAGAATTGGTAAAGAAGTCAAACATGCACTTTTCTCAGACGACATGATACGCTACATGGAAAACCCGACAGACTCCACCAAAACCTACTAGAACTGATCCATGAATTCAGCAAAGTCCAGGGTACAAAATCAACATACAGAAATCGGTTGCATTTTTATACACCAATAATGAAGCAACAGAAGGAGTAATAAAGAAACTGATCCCATTCACAATTGCACCAAGAACCGTAAAATATCTAGGAATGAACCTAACCAAAGATGTAAAAGATCTGTATTTTTAAAACTATAGAAATCTTATGAAGGAAATTGAAGAAGACACAAAGAAATGGAAAAACATTCCATGCTCATGGATTCGAAGAATAAATATTGTTAAAATATCAATACTACCCAAAACAATCTACACATTCCATGCAATTCCAATCAAAATTGTACCAGCATTCTTCTCAAAACTAGAACAAACTTTCCTCAAATTTGGATGAAACCACAAAAGACCCCGAATAGCCAAAGTCATATTGAAGAAGAAAACCAAAACGGGAGGCCTCACCATCCCAGACTTTAGCCTCTACTACAAAGCTGTCATCATCAAGACAGTATGGTATTGGCACAAAAACAGACACATAGACCAATGGGACAGAATTGAGAACTCAGAATTGGGCCCAAAAGTGTACAGCCAACTAATCTTTGACAAAGCGGGAAAGAGTATCCAGTGGAAAAAAGACAGCCTCTTTAACAGACGGTGCTGGGAGAACTGGACAGCAACATGCAGAAGAATGAACTAGATCAATTTCTCACACCATACACAAAAATAAACTCTACATATCACGTTCAGGATAAAGGACCTGAACGTGAGATAGGAAGCCATCAAAACCCTAGAGGACAAAGCAGGAACAAACCTCCTTCACCTCCACCGCAGCAACTTCTTACTTGACACATCCCCAAAGGCAAGGGAATCAAGAGCAAAAATGAACTATTGGGACCTCATCAAGATTAAAAGCTTCTGCAAGGCAAATGAAACAATCTATAAAACTAATAGGCAGCTGACAGAATGAGAAAAGATAGTTGCAAATGACATGTCAGATAAAGGGCTAGTATCCAAAATCTATAAGGAATTCTCCAAACTCCACACCCGAAAAACAAATAATCTAGTGAAGAAATGGGCAGAAGACATGAACAGACACTTCTCCAAAAAGGACATCCAGATGGCCAACAGACACATGAAATGATGCTCAGCATCCCTCCTCATCAGGGAAATACAAATCAAAACCACACTGAGATACCACCTCACACCAGCCAGAGTGGCTAAAATGAACAAATCAGGAGACTCTAGATGCTGGCGAGGATGTGGAGACATGGGCACCCTCCTACACTGTTGGTGGGAATGTAAACTGGTGCATTCCCTCTGGAAAACAGTGTGGAGGTTCCTCAAAACATTAACAATAGAACTCCCCTATGACCCAGCAATAGCACTGTTAGGAATTGACCCAAGGGACACAGGAGTGCTGATGCACAGGGGCACATGTACCCTAATGTTCATAGCAGCACTCTCAACAATAGCCAAAACATGGAAAGAGCCTAAGTGTCCATCAACGGACGAATGGATCAAGAAGATGTGGTTTATCTATACCATGGAATACTACATGGCAATGAGAAAGAATGAAATCTGGCCATGTGTAGCAACATGGATGGACCTTGAGGGTGTTATGCTGAGCGAAATAAGTCAGGCAGAGAAGGACAAATA
>NW_024081260.1:1013148-1029874 GCF_003009895.1 Hyaena hyaena | reverse complement strand
AAAAAAAAGCAGTATTTGTTCTTCCTATCCAGGAGCATAGAATATTTTCCGGGTTTTTTTTTTTTGTGTGTCTTCTTCAATTTTCTTCATCGCCTTTTTCTACAGTCTTCAGTGTATAGATTTTTCACCTCATTGGTAATGCTTATTCCTAGGTATTTTATGGTTTTTGCTGCAATTGTAAATGGGATAGATTCCTTGATTTCTCTTCCTGTTGTTTCATTGTTGTTGTATAGGAGTACAACCGACTTCTGTGCGTTGATCTTATATTCTGCCACTTTGCTGAATTCATGGATCACTTCCAGCAATTTTTTGGTGGAATCTTTTGTGTTTTCCATATCAAGTATCATTTCATCTGCGAAGAGTGAACGTTTGACCTCCTCCTGACTGATTTGGATGTCTTTTATTTATTTGTGTTGTCTGATTGCTGACACTAAGACTTCCAATACTATGTTGAATAACAGTGGCAAGAGTGGACATCCCTGTCTTGTTCCTGAATTTAGGGGGGAAGCTCTCTATTTTCCCCCACTGAGGATGATATTAGCATTGGGTCTTTCATATATAGCTTTTAATTTCTCGAGGTATGATCCTTCTATCACTACTTTTGTAAAGGTTTTTATCAAGAAAAGATGTATATTTTCTCAAATGCTTTCTCTGCATCTACTGAGAGGATCATGTGATTCTTATCCTTTCTTTAATTGATGTGATAAATCACACTATTGGTTTTGCAGATATTGAACCAGCCCTGCATCCCAGGTATAAATCCCACTTGGTCATAGTGAATAATATTTTTGATGTATTGTTGAATCTGGTTGGCTAGTATCTTGTTGAGGATTTTTATATCCACGTTCATCAGGGAGCTTGGTCCATAGTTCTCTTTTTTAGGTGGGTCTTTGCCTGGTTTTGGAATCAAGGTAATGCTGACTTCATAGAATGAATTTGGAAGTTTTCCTTTCATTTCTATGTTTTGGATGAGCCTCAAGAGAATAAGTGTTAACTCTTCCTTAAATGTTTGGTAGAATTCCCCTGGAAAGCCATCGGGCCCTGGGCTCTTATTTTTTTGCGTCATTATTTATTACCAATTTTATTTCTTTACTGGTATGGGTCTGTTTAGGTTTTCTCTTTCTTCCTGTTTCAGTTTTTGTAGTCTATATGTTTCTAGGAATTTGTCCATTTCTTCCAGATTTCCCATTTTATTGGTGTATAATTTCTCATAATATTCTCTCATTATTGTTTTTATTTCTTCTGAGTTGGTTGTGATCTCTCCTCTTTTATACTTGATTTTATTTATTTGGGCCCTTTACTTTTTCTTTTTGATCAAACTGGCCAGCGGTTTATGAATTTTGTTAATACTTTCAAACAACCAGCTTCTGGTTTTATTAATCTATTCTAATGGTTTTTTATTTGTTTGTTCATTTCAATAACATTGATTTCTGCTCTTATCTTTATTATTTCCTGTCCTCTGCTGGTTTGAAGTTTTATTTGTTTTCTTTTTCTAGCTCTTTGAGGTGTAAGGTTACGTTGTGCATCTGAGGCCTTTCTTCCTTCTTTAAGAAGGCCTGGATTACTATATACATCTCTCTTGTGACTGCCTTTGCTACATCGCAGTGTCTTTGGGTTGTGGTGTTATTTTCATTGGCTTCCATGTACTTTTTAATTTCCTTCTTAACTTATTGGTTAGCCCATTCGTTCTTTAGTGTGGTGTTCCTTAATCTCCAAATATTTGTTATCTTTCCAAATTTTTTTCTTTCTTGTTGTTGATTTTATGTTTCATAGCATTGTGGTCTGAAAATATGCATGGTATGATCTGGATTTTTTATACTTCTTGAGGGCTGATTTGTATCCCAGTATGTGATCTATTCCAGAGAATGTTCCAAATGCACTGGAGAAGAACGTATATTCTGCTGCTTTAGGATGAAATGTTCTGAATATATCTGTTAAGTCCATATGGTCCAATCATTCAGAGCCATGGTTTCCTTGTTGATTTTCAGTTTACATCTCTCCATTTCTTAAAGTGGGGTGTTGAAGTCCTCTACTATGATGGGATTATTATCAATGAGTTTATATTTGTGATTAATTGATTTATGCATTTAGGCGCTCCACATTTGGAGCATAAATGTTTACAATTTTTATGTCTTTTTGGTGAGTAAACACCTTAATTATGATATAATACCCTCTTCACCTCTTGCTACATTTTTTATTTTAAAGTCCAGATTGTCTGATGTACATATGGCTATTCTGGCTTTATTTTGGCGACCATTAGCATGATAGATGGTTCTCCATCCTTTTACTTTCAATCTGAAGGTGTATTTAGGTCTTAAGTGGGTATCTTGTAAACAGCATATAGATGGATCTTGTTTTCTTCTCTATTCTCTTACCCTATGTCTTTTGATTGGAGCATTTAGTCCATTGACGTTTACAGTAAGTACTGAAATATATGAGTTTATTGTCATATGTTTCTTGTAGAGTTGGAATTGCTGGTGTTGTTTTCTGGTCTTTTCTAGTCTTTGCTGCTTTTTGTCTTTTTTTTTTGTCTTTCATTTTTTCTCTGCTTGGAGAGTCCCACTTAAAATTTCTTGCAGGGTTGGCTTAGTGGTCATGAACTCCTTTAATTTTTGTTCATCTGGGAACATTTTTGTCTCTCCTTCTATTTTGAATGAGAGTCTTGCTGGATAAAGAATTCTTGGCTGCATATTTTTCTGATTCAGCACATTGAATATATCCTGCCACTCCTTTCTGGCCTACCACATTTCAGTGGATAGATCTGCCACAAACCTAATCTGTCTTCCTTTGTGGGTTAAGGATTTTTTTTACCTTGCTGCTTTCATGATTCTTTCCTTGGATGAGTATTTTGTGAATTTGACTCCGATATGCCTTGTTGATGGTCAGTTTTTGTTGAATCTTGTGGGAGTCCTCTGTGCTTCCTGGATTTTGATGTTTGTGTTTTTCCCGAGGTAGGAAATTTTTCTGCTATGATTCGCTCAAATAACCCTTCTACCCCTATTTATCTCTTCATCTTCTAGGACTCCTATGAGTTTGATGTTGTTCCTTTTCAATGAGTCACTGCTTTCTCTTATTCTTAAATTGTACTCTTTTGCTTTTCCCTCCTTTTTTTCCTGCTTCATTATTCTCCATAAGTTTATCCTCTATATCGCTGATTTGCTGCTCTGCCTCATCCATTCTTGCCACCGTGGCAGCCATTCGAGATTGCAGCTCAGTTATAGCATTTTTTTTTATTTCATCCTGACTAGCTTTTACTTATTTTATCTCCATAAAGAGGGATTCAAATCTTTTTTTTGTTTTTTTTTTTAATGTTTTATTTCTGAGAGAGAGAGAGATAGCGTCAGCAGGGGAAGGTCAGAGATAAAGGGAGATACAGAACCTGAAACAAGCTCCACGCTGTGTCAGCACAGAGTCCAACATGGGGCTTGAACCCACGAACCATGAGATCATGACCTGAGCTGAAGTCGGACGCTTAACCAACTGAGCCACCGTACGCCCTGATTCTAATCTACTTCTGACCCCAGCTAGTATTCTTATCATCATTATTCTACATTCTGGTTCAGACATCTTGCTTGTATCTGTGTTGGTTAAGTCCCTGGTTGCCATTCTCCCTGCTCTTTCTTTTGGTGTGAATTCCTTCATTTAATTATTTTTAGGGAAGAAAAGGAAATAATAAGGTAAAAAAAATTTTAATTGAAAAATTGGAGGACCATGGGGGAGAAGAAGGGGGAAAATAGTGGGGGAGAGGGAGAGAGGCAAACCGTGAGAGACTCTTGAATGCTGAGAACAAACTAAGGACATATGGCTTTTGGGGGGAAGGGGGGAGATGGGCAGGGAGGAGGGCACTTGTGGGGATGAGCACTGGGTGTTATATGGAAGCCAACTTGACAATAAACTATCTATTAAAAAAAAAAGAGTAAGTGATAGGATGCCTGGCTAGCTCACTCAATGGAACATGTGACACTTGATCTCAGGGTCATGAGTTTGAGCCCAAATTGGGTGTAGATATTGCTTAAAATAAAGTCTTTTTAAAAATAAATTAAATTTAAATATTAAAAACAACATACACACAAAAATCAAATACATGATGCTAGATCTTAGTGTGTTATGGACTGGTTATTGAAAAGAGCTTGATTGAGAAGAGAAAAAAGGGGAAATTTTTCAAATTAAAGAATTAAAAACAACTCACACACGCACACAAAATCACATAAGTGACGCTAGGTCCTAGATGTGTTTTGATCTGGTTATTGAGAGGAGCTTGAATGATCAGAAGAAAAGAGGGGAAAGAAAAGAAAAGAAAGAAAGAAACAAAAAAAGGTTGAAAATTTGAAAAAATGTATAAAATGAAATAGGATAACTTGAAATTATGGAAGCAAAATAGAATTTGAAAAATTTACAAAGAAGTAAAAAATTTAGTGGAAGAAAATAAAGGAAAATATTTTAATAAACATTGAAAATAAAAATAATTTTTTAATTGTCTTTATGTATTCAAGTAAAAGAAAAGAAATGAAAAAGAAAGAAAAAAGAAAATTGAATAGATCGGCCAGCGAACAAACTGAAATACGACTGGTATTACTTCATTTTCCCCTAGAAGTCAAACTATGAAGCACTTTGTGTTCTGTAAACTAAGCAGGCAGAAATATTTGTGGTGTTCCTGAAGAGTGAGATTGGCCCAGCTGGGCTGGGCTTAGTGTAACAGCTCCATTCTCCACCAGATGGCGCTGATTAGTTTACTGGGGTGGATGTTGTGTTACTTGTAGGTGTGTATGTGCATGCGCAGGCAGGGCGAAAATGACATCACCCAGGTATCCAGTGTAGTCTCAGAACTCTGTGCTCTCCCCGACCAGAAATCGCACACCTGTCCTTTGTCTCCAGTATCCGTCCACTCCCCGCTTTTACACTGTCTGTGACCATACTGTCAGGTTGCCAGGTGGCACCTCGGTCCTGAGTTTTATCTGAGATGTGGCTGTATATCTCAACCCTTCACTTCTGAGGGGCCGATGCTTTGACCTACTCAGATCCCCCGGGGGAAGGTCTCACCAAGCAATGGCCAGGTACCAGCCGCACCCAGGAATGCTAGTGAGACCTTGCTGCAGCCAACGTCCAGGGACTGGCATCTGGGTGCCAGCCTGTCCCAGAAAACGTTCACATCATCATGTAGCTGCAGTGTTTCCGGGATTATGGAAAATCTCACGTGGCCCAAGGACCTCCTGGTCCCACAGTTCTCCTGGGAATTCACACTTCCCACCAGAGCACCACTAGGTATTTGAGCTGAGGAGTTTTGGACTCTGTGCTCCCCCTGTTTATAAAGTATGATTGGAATTTAAACCTTCTAGTTTCTCCCTTTTTAGTTCAACCCTTGCAGTTGTTTCCACCTTTTTTCCACTTTCTCTCCAGCTGCTTTTTTGAGGGGTGCTTTTCGCGTACTCTCCCCCAGTCTGCATCCTCTCTCCATAAGCAAAAACAGCTCCCTGTCCTCCATGTCTCCTCTCTCCCCCAGTTCACCTCTCCACACCATGTACCTGCTCAGTTCTGTGGTTCAGGTTGTGCAGATCATTATTAATCCTCAAATCAGTTTTCTAGGTGTGCAGGATGGTTTAGCATTGATCTGGCTATATTTCATGTCTGTGAGACAGAAAAAAGACTTCCAGGCTATTCCATCATCTTGGCTCCTCCTAGCCTTATAGTTTTTTGATTCTCTGTTTGGTCTTTTTTTCTCCTTTCACTTTTCTCTATGCAGGCTTCCCCCACCTTTTCCTTTTCTATTTCCAGGGTTACTTCAACAAACAAACCTAAGCACACTGGGTTGAAGGTCGAAACACTCCACCACTATGAGCAAGGTGGAGCTTTGCAGAGGACAGATCAGTGAGATAGAGCAACCAACATGCAAAAACAGAATGCATACAATATAACCAAAAAGTGACAAGCCCTGTACCCTGTATGACACCTTTTTAATATATTAGTACTTGCAGGTACAGGACACATAACAAGCTATTAAAGTACACAAAAGACAGAAACTTAACCAAAATGATCAAATGGAAGAATTCTCCTCAAAAGAAAATTCAGGAAAAAAAATCACAGAGAGAAAAGTGCTCAAAACAAATATAAACAATATATCTGAACAAGAATTTGGAATAACAGTGATTCGACTAATAAGTGGGCTTTAAAACAGCTTAGAAGACACCAGAGAAACCTTGCTACAAAAATCAAAGACCTAAGAACTGATCACAACGAATTAAGAAATGCTAAAAGTGATATGCAAAATAAGCTAGATAGAGTAATGGCAAGGATGGAAGAAGCAGGAGAATAGGTGAAATAGAAGAAAAAATATGGAAAATGATGAAGCAAAAAAAAAAAAAAGAGGAAAAGTAAATTACTAGACCATGAGGGGAGAACTAGAATCTAAGTGATTCCATAAAATAAAATGATAGCCATATCATAGGAGTTCCAGAAGAAAAGGAGTGAGAAAAAAGGAGAAAAGTTTTATTTGAACAATTATAATTGAGAACTTCCATAATCTGGGGATGGAAACAGGCATTCAAGCTCAAGAGGCACAGGGATCTGCCTTCAAAATCAACAAATCAGGTCAATATCATGATATAGAGAAGCTGGCAAATTACAAAGATAAAGAGAGAATTCTGATAGCAGCTAGGGACAAGCAGGTCTTAACCTATAAGGGTAGACCTGTAAGAGTAGTAGCAGACCTGTCCACTGAAACTTGGCAGGTCAGAAGGTAGTGGCAGGAAATATTCATTGTGATGAACAGGAAAAATAAGAAGCCAAGAATCCAATATCCAGCAAGTCTCTCACTCAGAATAGGAGAGATAAAGGCTTTCCCAGACAAATGAAAAATAAATGAGTCCATGACCACTAAACAAGCTCTGCAAGAGATCCTAAAGGGAATCCTGTGAGTGGAAAGCAGCAAAGACTACAAAGTACCAGATACATCACCACAAATATGAAACCTACAAGGAACCACAATATCACTAATTCTATATCTTTCACTAATCACTCTGAATGTAAATGGAGTAAATGCACCAATGGAAAGATAAAGGGTATACGAATGGATTAAAACAACAACAACAAGATCCATCTATAGCTGTCTACAAGAGACTCATTTCACCTGAGGAACCTGCAGATTGAAAGTAAGGGAATGGAAAACCACCTATCATGCTACTAGACGTCAAAAGAAAGCTGGAGTAGCCATACTTATATCAAACAAAGTAGATTTCAAAACAAAGACTGTAAGATGAGAGATGAAGATGAAGAAGGGCATTATATCAAATTAAGTGGTCTATCCATAAAGAAGAGCTAACAATTATATATATGCCCCCAACATGATACCACCAAAATATATAAATCAATTAATCACAAACATAATCAAACTTATTGATGTTAATAATGCTGTAATTGTAGATTATTTTAATAATTCACTTATAGCAATGGACAGATTACCTAGACACAAAAACAATAAGGAAACAATGGCTCTGAATGACACACAGGACCAAATGGATATATTCACAACTTTTCATCTGAAAGCAGCAAAATACACATTCTTCTTGAGTGCACATGGAACATTCTCCAGAATAGACCACCTACTTCGTCACAAAACAGCCCTCAAAAAGTACTAAAAGATTGAGATCATAGCGTGCATAGTTTCAGATCATAACATTGTGAAACTAGAAATCAACCACAATAAAAAGTTTGGAATGCCCCCCAAATACATGGAGGTGAGGGCTGATGGTGGTGGGGTAGAGGGGAACAGGGTGATGGGTATGGAGGAGGGCACTTGTGGAGATGAGCACGGGGTGTTACATGGAAACCAACTTGACGATAAACTATTTGTAAAAAAATAAAATAGTATCTCTTAATAAAAAGAACATCCAATTAAAGAATGAATGGATCAATCAGGAAATCAAAGGAGAAATTAAAAATACATGGAGGCAAATTAAAATGAAAACATGACAATCCAAACCCATTGGGATGAATGAAAGGTAGTCCTAAGAGGAAAACACTTTGCAATTCATGCCTATTTCAGGAAGAAAGAAAGGTTCCAATCACAAACTAACCTTATACCTAAAGGAGCTAGAAAAGCAGCAGCAAACTAAGCTGAAAACCATCAGAAGAAGGAAAATAATACAGATGAGAGCAGAGATAAATGATATAGAATCCAAAGAGCCAGCAGAACAGATCAATGAATCTAACAGCTATTTTTTTGAAACAATAATCAAAATTGATAAACATCTTACCACACTTCTAAAAAAGAAAAGAGGACCCAAATAGACAAAACCTCACATGAAAGGGGAGAGATCACAACAAACACCATAGAAATATAAACAATTATGAGAGCATACTACAAAAAATTATATGCCAAAAAAACTGGACAATCTGGAAGAAATGCACAAATTCTTAGGAATTCACACACTACAAAACGCAAACAGGAAGAAATAGAAAAAATAAACAGGCATATCACCATCAAAAAAATTGATTCAATTATCAAAAACCTCCTAAAAATTAAGAGTTCTGGGTCATTTGGTTTTCCAAGGGGAAACTACCAGACATTTAAAGCAGAGTTAATATGTATTCTTCTCAAGCTGATCCAAAAAATAGAAATGGAAGGAAACCTTCCAGACTCATTCTATGAAGCCAGAATTACACGATTCCAAACCCTGATAAAGACCCACTAAAAAGGAGAATTACAGCCAAATAGCCCTGATGAGCATAGATGCAAAAATTCTCAAAAAGATATTAGCAAATAGATTTCAACAGTTCATTAAAAGAATTATTCACCATAACTAACTGGGATTCACTCCTGGGGTGCAGGGATGGTTTAATATTCACAAATCAATCAATGTGATATACCACTTAATAGGAAAAAAAAAGGGGGGGAGGGGATAAGAACCATAGGATCCTGGAAATAGATGCAGGAAAAGCATTTGACAAAATTCAGGATCTTGCTTAATAAAAACCCTCAGGAAGTCAGATTAGAAGAAACATACCTTAACATGATAAAAGCCATATAGGAAAGGCCCACAACTAATATTATACTTAATGAGGAAAAATTGAGAGCTTTCCCCTGCGATCAGGAACACGACAGGGATGTTCATTCCCACCACTGTTCTCTGATATATTGTTGGAAATCCTGACTTCAGAAATCAGTTGACAAAATGAAATAAAGTACATTCAAATTAGCAAAGAAGAAGTCAATTTTTCACTTTTTGCAGATGACATGATACTCTACATGGAAAACCGGTAAGATACCACCAAAAATCTGTTAAGATCTGATACCTGAATTCAGCAAAGTCGTAGGATATAAAATCAAGTTGCATTTATATATATAAATAATGAAGCAACAGAAAGACAAGTCAAGAAATCGATCCCATTTACAATTGCATCAAGAACCATAAACTACCTAGGAATAAACCTAACAAATGATGTAAAAGATCTATATGCTGAAAACTATAGAAAAATTATGAAAGAAATTGAAAGAAATGGGAAAACATACCAAAAAAATGGGAAAACATCAAATCCTCATGGATTGGAAGAACAAATATTGTTCAGATGTCTATACTACCCAAAGCAATCTACATATTCAATGCAATCCCAATAAAAAAGAACACCAATTGGGGCGCCTGGGTGGCTTAGTCGTTTAAGCGTCCGACTTTCACTTAGGTCATGATCTCGCGGTTCGTGGGTTCCAGCCCCGCGTCGGGCTCTGTGCTGACTGCCAGCTCAGAGCCTGGAGCCTGTTTCAGTCTGTGACTCCCTCTCTCTCTGACCCTCCCCTGCTCAAGCTGTCTCTCTCTCTCTCTCTCCTAGAAATAAATAAAACATTTAAAAAAAAAAAAAAAGAACACCAACATTCTTCACAGAGCTAGAACAAACAATCCTGAAATTTGCATGGAACCACAAAAGACCTCAAATAGCCAAAGTAATATTGAAAAAGAAAAACAAAGTGAGAGGCATCGTAATTCCAGATGTTAGCCTCTACCATAAAGCTGTAATCAACAAGGCAATATGGTATTCACACAAAAACAGACACCTAGATCAGTGTAACAGAATAGAGAATCCAGAATTAAACCCACAAATATATGGCCAACTAATATTCAACAAAACAGAAGAGTATCCAATGGAAGAAAGACAGTCTCTTTAGGAAATGGTGCTGGGAAAACTGGACAACAATATGCAGAAGAATGAAACTGGATCACTTTCTTACACCATACACAAAAGTAAAGTCAAAATGGATGAAAGACCTAAATGTGAGACAGGAAACCATGAAAATCCTACAGGAGAAAATAGGCAACAACCTCTTTGACCTCAGTTGCAGCAACTTCCTAATCGACACGTCTCCAAAGGCAAGGGAATTGAAAGCAAAAATGAACTATTGGAACCTCATCAAGAAAAAAGGCTTCTGTACTTCAAAGGAAACAATCAATAATACTAAAAGGCAACTGACAGAATGGGAGAAGATATCTGCAAATCATATAATCTATAAAAACCTGACCAAACTCGGGCTTGCATGCAGCTGTGGTGAGTGATAAACCGGCGAGTGGTGGTGAGCTTCTGCGAGTCCAGGGGAAAGGAAAGCTGAGATTGTACATAGAACCCTCCCTGGAGAAGAGAAGAAACCTCGGCTTGGAAAGAGTGTTTTTTAGCTCTGGCTGGGGTGCTGACGTAAACGAAGTGCCCTGGTCCCAGAAGCGCCAGGAAAAACTGAACTGCCGTGCGCCCGGCACCATCATGGCGGTGGCGTCCCGGTGAACCGGCAGCAATGCCTGTGGAGGCGGTCCCTGCGCCGTGTGAAGCAGCAGCGGCACGCGCGACAGCGGCCTGCTGAAGCGCGGCGACCGGGGGAAGCGGTACCGGTGCCCGGTGAAGCGGCGGCTGCGTGAGCGACACAGCGGCCTGCTGAGCGGAGGCGGTGGCGGTGACGTGTGAAGCGGTAGCGTGCACTACGTCGACGTGGACTCTACAGGCCGGAAGTTGCTATGTTCCACGAACGCACTCGGGTTGTATCCCTGCTTCACCCCAGCGGATCTGAGGCTGCGACACTCCCCCCACCCCCCACTCGACCCCCAGGCAACAGGGAAGCAGCGACCAGCGGGACTGTTCAGGGCAATATAACAAAGCCCTCAGACTGGAACCTGTAAACAGGCGGGGTGTGGGGCATAGAACTCAGCCCACCTTGGCTACATATTCAGCACAGGGAGATCGGACGGAAGAAGTGATTTCCAACACTTGGCTGAGAAGGGACTGGGGCGACGCCATTCTTCTCCCCACAACCACCAAGGAGGAACCTCAGGGAGCAGCCAACTGACACAGTGGAAACAAGACCCGCCTACACCAAACCACGCCCATCCCCTCCAGAGAGCCATTTTGTTGTTGTTGTAGCAGCTGTTTTTAACCTAAGCCTGGGTTTGCGTGTTTATTGGTTTTGTCTGTCCGTTTGTGTACCTGTGTTCCCTCTGTGTTTGTCTGTTTTCTTTTTCCAGAGCTTCCTCAAGAAACCAGCCAAACTACACATGGTGGAGAGTCCCAAATACCACTACCAGTTTGAAAACAAAATAACCAAACGCTCAACAAGAGAAACCAAGAGACACCATGCAAAGAACACTTCCTGAACAGACAGGCCCGGAACAGTCAAAAGAGCTCTCTCTTATACAGCAGAACTCTCAGGGTCCGTGTGTACAACAAGCTTTTAAAATTAACAAGAGATAGAAAACTAACCAAAATGACAAAACGGAAGAACTGTCCTCCAAAAAAACTCCAGGAAGAAATGACAGCTAAGTAACTCCTCAAAACAGATATAAGCAACATAACTGAAAAAGAATTTAGAACAATAATCATAAAATTAATCGCCGGGCTTGAAAAAACCATGGAGGACATCAGAGAAACTATAGCTACAAACAATATGGAGCTTAAAAATAGTTATGGTGAATTAAAAAATGGGATAAATGAGATACATAAAAAACTGGAGGCGTCCAATGCACGGGTTGAAGAGGCAGAGAGGAAAATAAGTGATTTAGAAGACACTATGATAGAGAAAGAAGAAACTGAGAAAAAGAGAGATAAACTGATCCAGGAACATGAAAGAAGAGTTGGAGAGCTCAGTGATACAATTAAACGGAACAATATCCATATCATAGGAATCCGAGAAGAGGAAGAGAGAGGGAAAGGTGCTGAACGAGTACTGGAACAAATAATAGCAGAGAACTTCCCCAACGCTGAAATTCAAGAGGCACAGAGAACTCCCATCAGACGTCACTTGACTCGATCTTCTGCACGACATATCATATGGAAGCTAGCAAAATTTAAGCAAAAGAGAGAATTCTGAAAGCAGTTCTGGAGAAAAGGGCCCTAACATACGAAGGGAAACCTACCAGAGTGGTGACAGACCTATCTACTGAAACGTGGCAGGCCAGAAAGGAATGGCAGGAGATCTTCAATGTGATGAACAGAAAAAATATGCAGCCAATAATCCTTTATCCAGCAAGTCTGTCATTCATAATAGAAGGAGAGATAAAAGTCTTTCCAAATAAACACAATTTGAAAGAATTTGTCACCACTAAGCCAGCCCTACAATAAATCCTGTGGGGGAATCCCTGAGGGCAGTATTGCAAGGAACAAGACACCAAAGACTCCACCACAAGAATGAACTCCACAAAGGACACAATGACTCTAAACCCACATATGTCAATAATTACACTGAATGCAAATGGGCTGAATGCTCCAATCAAAAGACATAGGGTAGGGGCGCCTGGGTGGCTTAGTCGGTTAAGCGTCTGACTTTCACTTGGATCATGATCTCGCGGTTCGTGGGTTCGAGCCCCGCGTCGGGCTCTGTGCTGACTGCCAGCTCAGAGCCTGGAGCCAGTTTCAGACTGTGACTCCCTGTCTCTCTGACCCTCCCCTGCTCACACTGTCTCTCTCTCTCTCTCTCTCCTAGAAATAAATAAAACATTAAAAAAAAAAAAAGACATAGGGTAGGGGTAAGGGGCAAGATGGCGGAGAAGTAAGGAGCTCCGAATTTGCACTCGCGCCCATACCTCACACGGAAAAGATCTGAAGCCATTGGAAATTTTTCGAAACCTGAGAGATTGGAAGAAAAAGGATGCAGAATCCACTGAGAAAACCTACTGACGTGAGTGCAAAATGGGGAAGAAAAATCGGGCCGGGATCAGAGACTCCAGGGTGGGAGGCGATCCCCCTCTGTGGGGAGTGAGAGGGGGATAGAGAGGGTCCGAGACAGAAAAGCCTCCGCTCGGGGCATAGAAACACCCTGAGCGCCAAATACCTGCACGTCAGGTCCCCTCACGCCAACTGGTCCCGGGGGGCTGAGCGCACAGACTGGCTTTGTGCTGCTCCCGGCAGCTGGACGTCAGAGCAGCGGCGCGCCTGCCGCCATTGTCCTCCCGGGCGGCTGGGGCCCCGGGAAGAGCCGCGCGGACACCGGCGTCCGCCCTCCTGGCTGCCTGGGGCTCTGGAGGGAAGGCAGAGAGCTAAATATTTGTACATTTGTCTTTTAGTTCGTGTTTCTGGTGACGAGCAGAGAGGTACCTGGTTTTCCTCACTCCAGCTGGCTCGGCGCCCCCGGCAGGCAAGCCCCGCGCATGCGCGCCAGCCCGACCCAGAGAAGGAAGCAGAGATTCTGACTCCGCCCCCAGAGCTCGGCAGGGGGCCTGGAATTGCCCGAGGGGGTTGCCTGGGATGCTGTGTCTAAGGCAACTTCAGCGGGGCGCGCAGACTGGGATCTAGAGATTGGGACTGGCCTGGGTTGAAGAGTGCAACCAACTTCGGCTGCGCACCCGGTACCGGGAGTCTACACGCCCAAAAAAGCGAGGTGCACCGCGTGGTTCAAGAAGGGACTGGAGCCCGTTACTCTCCTCCCCACAACCGCCAAGGCGGAGCTCCCACCTGAGGCATAGGATCCCGCCACGTCCATCCCTGCCTGAGAGCTGCCCTCCCCCATTTTTTTTTCTTTTTTTCTCTTTTCATTTTTTCATTTTTTCTCTTTTTTTTTCTCTTTCTTTTTTCCCCAGAACACTGACCAGATTACCTCCAGTCACCGGCTTCCTTAAATAATCACAACTAGTCCATTCTGTAGATGTAAATTCTACACCTACCGACATTTTCATCTGTTTCTCTGAGGAGTAATTAGACTATATAGTTTCTCTGGATAATTCCAACATCCCTCTCTCACCTCTCCAACCATATTCTACCCTTTAGCTCTTTGAAAAAAGCTTCATATCCCTTCTGCCTGTTCATTCTATTTCCAATTTTGCCTCATCCCTGCCCTGTCATCTCTCTCTTTCTCTATGCTCTTCAACCAGCACTGCATACACACGGCTATTTAACTGTAGCTGGAAATCCGGATATATGCTTTAAACCGTTTTTCTCCATCGGTTTTCTTCTTTTTTCCTTTTCTATTCTCCTTTTTGACCCTTTTATGTATTTTACACTATTATTTGCCCTCCCTTCTCCGTCTTTTCTTCGTTTTTCCTCTGGGTATGCATCTTAGTTGATTTACTCTGTGTTTTTGTGTGCCCCTGCTCCCTGTGTCTATCTGTTTTCTTTCCCAGGGCTACCTCAAGAAACAAGCCAGAGTACACAAGGTGGAGAGTCCCAAATATCACCACGAATAGGAAAATAAAATATCCAAAGTCCCAACAAGAGAGACCAAGAGATACCATTCAAAAAACGCTCTCTGAAAGGATAGGCCCTGGACAGTCAAAGAGTCTTCTTGGATACAGCAGCTCTCATAGGTGCAGAGAGCATAACAGGTCCATAAAACTAACAAGAGACGCAGAGCTAACTAAAATGACAAAACGAAAGAGCTCTCCTCCAAAGAAACTCCAAGAAGAAATGACAGCTAATGAACTGCTCAAAACAGATATCAGCAGCATAACTGAACAAGATTTTAGAATAATAATCATAAAAATTAATAGCTGGGCTTGAAAAAAGTATAGGGGACATCAAAGAAACTATGGCTACAGACAAAATGGAGAATAAAAATAGGCGTGAAGAATTTAAAAATGCTATAAATGAGATACATAATAAATTAGAGGCCTCCAATGCACGGACTGATAAAGCAGAAAGGAGAATAAGTGATTTAGAAGACACCATTATAGAAAAACAAGAAGCTGACAAAAAAAGAGACAAACTGATCCAGGAACAGGAAAGAAAAGTTCGAAGCTCAATGATACGGTCAAATGCAAAAATATCCGTATCATAGGAATCCCAGAAGAGGAAGGGAGAGGGAAAGGTGCTGAAGGAGTCCTGGAGCAAATTATAGCAGAGAACTTCCCCGACCTGGGGAAGGAAGTAAATGTTGAAATACAAGAGGCTCAGGGGATTCCCCTCAGACATAACTTGTATCGCTCTTCTGCACGGAATATCATAGTGAAACTGGCAAAATATAAGGACAAGGAGAGAATTTTGAAAGCAGCTAGGGAGAAAAGGACCCTAACATACAAAGGCAAACCTATCAGAGTAGTGGCAGACCTATCTACTGAAACTTGGCAGGCCAGAAAGGAATGGCAGGAGATCTTCAATGTGATGAACAGAAAACATCTGCAGCCAAGAATCTTCTATCCAACAACCTGTCATTCAAAATAGAAGGAGAGATAAAAACCTTTCCAAGTAAACAGAAATTGAAAGATTTTGTCACGACGAAGCCAGCCCAACAAGAAATCCTAAGGGGGTTGCTCTGTAGGAAAGGTTGCAAGGAACAAAGATATCAGAGACACCACCACAAACATGAACCGTACAAAAGATGCAAAGACACTAAACCCACATATTTCAATAATAACACTGAATGTAAATGGGCTGAATGCTCCAATCAAAAGACATAGGGTAGCAGAATGGATAAAAAACAAAATCCATCTATATGCTGTTGACAAGAAACTCATTTTAGACTGGAAGATACCTTCAGATTAAAAGTCAGGGGATGGAGGGGCGCTTGGGTGGGTAGTCGGTTAAGTGTCCGACTTTCACTTAGGTCATGATATTGTAGTTCGTAGGTTCGAGCCCCGCGTCGGGCTCTGTGCTGACTGCCAGCTCAGAGCCTGGAGCCTATTTCAGAGTCTGTGTCTCCCTCTCTCTGACCCTCCCCTGCTCACGCTGTCTCTCTCTCTCTCTCTCCTAGAAATAAATACAAATATTAAAAGGAAAAAAAGTAAGGGGATAGAGAAATACATATCATGTTACAGGAAATGAAAAGAAAGCCGGAGTAGCAATACTTCTATCAGACAAACTGGACTTTAAATTAAAGACAATAACAAGAGATGAAGAAGGGCACTACATAATAATTACAGGGTCCATCCATCAGGAAGAACTAACTATCATAAATGTCTATGCACCGAATATGGGAGCACCGAAATATCTAAAACAATCACAAACAGCAACAAGTTTATAGATAAGAATGTGCTAATAGCAGGGGACTTTAATACTCCGCTTACACCAATGGATAGGTCAGGAAGACAGAAAATCACTAAAGAAATAACAGACTTGAAAGACACATTGGACCAGATGGATCTGACGGATATATTTAGAACTTTACATCCTGAAGCCAGGGAATTTACTTTCTTCTCAAGTGCGCATGGCACATTCTCCAAGAGAGATCCCATACTGGGACATAAAGCAGCCCTCAATAAATATAAAAGAATTGAGATCATACCATGCACACTGTCAGATCACAATGCTTTGAAACTTGAAATCAATTACAGGA
>NW_024081260.1:943530-1009770 GCF_003009895.1 Hyaena hyaena | reverse complement strand
AGCACCCAAATAGACAAAATTATGAATGAAAATGGACTTATTACAACCAACCCCTCAGAAATACAAGCAATTATCAGGGAATACTATGAAAAATTATATGCCAACAAATTGGACAACTTAGAAGAAATGGACAAATTCGTAAACACACACTCACTACCAAAATTCACACGGGAAGAAATAGAAAACCTGAACAGACCCATAACGAGTGAAGAAATCGAATCAGTTATCAAAAATCTCCCAAGAAATAAGAGCCCTGGACCTGATGGCTTCCCTGGGGTATTCTACCAGACATTTAAAACAGAATTAATCCCAATTCTTCTCAAGCTATTCCAAAAAATAGAAATCAAAGGGAAAATCCCAGACTCATTTTATGAAGCCAGCATCACTCTGATCCCCAGGCCAGACAGAGATCCAGCAAAAAAAGAGAACTACAGGCCAATATCCTTGATGAATATGGATGCAAAAGTCCTCAAGATGCTTACAAATCGAATGCAACAGCACATAAATAGAATTATCCACCAAGATCAAGTGGGATTCATTCCTGGGATATAGGACTGCTTCAATATTCGCATATCAATCAATGTGATACATCACGTCAACAAAAGAAAACATAAAAATGATAAGATCCTGTCGACAGATGCAGAAAAAGCAACTGACTAAATACAGCATCCCTTCTTAATAAAGACTCTCGAGAAAGTCGGGATAGAAGGAATTTACTTAAACATCATAAAAGCCATCTATGAGAAGCCTTCAGCTAACATCATCCTTAGTGGGGAAAAACTGAGAGCTTTCCCCCTGAGATCAGGAACACGACATGGATGTCCGCTCTCACCACTGTTGTTTCACATAGTGCTGGAAGTCCTAGCATCAGCCATCAGACAATAAAACGAAAAAAAGGCATCAGAATTGGCACAGAGGAAGTCAAACTCTGACTTTTCGCAGAGGAAATGATACTCTACATAGAAAACCCGACAGACTCCACCAGAAGCCTACTAGAATGGATCCAAGAATTCAGCAAAGTTGCAGGGTAGAAAATCAACGTACAGAAATCGGTTGCATTTTTATACACCAACAATGAAGCAACAGAAAAGGAATCAAGAAACTGATCCCATTCACAATTGCACAAAAAACCATAAAGTACCTAGGAATAAACCTAACCAAGGATATAAGAGATCTGTATGATGAAAACTATAGAAAACTTATGAAGGAAATTAAAGAGAAAACAAAGAAATGGAAAAACATCCCATGCTCATGGATTGGAAGAATAAATAGAGTTAAATTGTCATTACTACCCAAAGCAATCTACACATCAAAGCAATCCCAATCAAAATTGCACCAGCATCCTTCTCAAACTAGAACAAACTATCCTAAAATTTATATGGAACCACAAAAGACCACGAATAGCCAAAGTAACATTGAAGAAAAAAGCCAAAATGGGAGATATCACCATCCCAGACTTTAGCTTCTACCACAAAGCTGTCATCATCAAGACAGTATGGTAATGGCACAAAAACAGACACATACACCAATGGAATAGAATTGAGAACTCAGAATTGGACCCAAAAATATACAGCCAACTAATCTTTGACAAAACAGAAAAGAGTATCCAATGGAAAAAAGACAGCCTCTTTAACAGATGGTGCTGGAAGAACTGGACAGCAACATGTAGAATAATGAAACTAGGTCATTTTCTCACACCATACACAAAAATAAACTCTAAATGGATAAAGTACCTGAATGTGAGACAGTAACCATCAAAACCCTAGAGGAGAAAGCAGAAAACAACCTCCTTGACCTCCACCGCAGTAATTTCTTACTTGACACATCCCCAAAAGCAAAAGAATCAAGACCAAAAATAAACTACTGGGACCTCATCAAGGTTAAAAGCTTCTGCAAGGCAAGGGGAACAATCAATAAAACTAATAGGCAACTGACGGAATGGGAAAAGGAAGTTGCAAATGACATATCAGATAAAGGGTTAATATCCAGAATCTATAAGGAACTCACCAAACTCCACACCCAAAAAACAAACAACCCAGTGAAGAAATGGGCACAAGATATGAACAGACACTTCTCTAAAGAGGATGTCCAGATGGCCAACAGATACATGAAACGATGCTCAGCATCCCTCCTCATCAGGGAATTACAATTCAAAACCATGCTGAGATACCATTTCACACCAGGCAGAGTGGCTAAAATGAGCAAATCAGAGAACTCTAGATGCTGGCGAGGATGTGGAGAAATGGGCACCCTCCTACACTGTTGGTGGGAATGTAAACTGGGGCAGCCCCTCTGGAAAACAGTGTGGAGGTTCCTCAAAAAATTAACACTAGAACTCCCCTCTGATCCAGCAATAGCACTGCTAGGAATTGACCCAAGGGATACAGAAATGCTGATGCATAGGGGCACATGTACCCCAATGTTCATAGCAGCACTCTCAACAATAGCTAAACCATGGAAAGAGCCTAAGTGTCCATCAACGGACGAATGGATCAAGAAGATGTGGTTTATCTTACCATGGAATATTACATGGCAATGAGAAAGAATGAAATCTGGCCGTGTGTAGCAACATGGATGGACCTTGAGGGTGTTATGCTGAGTGAAATAATTCAGACAGAAAGGGACAAATACCATGTGTTTGCACTTATAGGAAAATTAGGAGGAACTTAACGGGGGACCATGAGGGAGAAGAAGGAGGGAAATAGTGGGGGAGAGGGAGGGAGGCAAACACAAGAGACTCTTGAATGCTGAGAAGAAACTGAGGACTGATGTGTGTGTGGGGGGACTGAGGGAAGATGGGCATGGAAGAAGGAACTTGTGGGGATGAGCACTGGGTGTTATGTGGAAACCAACTTGACAATAAACTATTTGTAAATATAAATAAATAAATAATTTTTAAAATCCTGACCTAACTCAATGCCTAAAAATCAAATAATCTAGTGAATAAATGGGCAGAAGGCATGAATAGACACTTTTCAAAAGAAGACATCCAGATGGCTAACATACACATGGAAAGATGCTCAATATCACTCATCATCAGGAAAAGACAAGCCAAAACCACAATGAGATACCATCTCACACCGGTCAGAATGGCTAGAATTAACAACATAAGAAACAAGTGTTGGCAAGAATGTGGCGAAAGGGGAACACTCCTGCACTGTTGGTGGCATTTAAAACTGTTGTAGCCACTCTGGAAAATATTAAAAGTAGAATTAACACATAGTTTTATTTTGGCTTCAGGAATACAACTACCCTACAACTCAGAAATTGCACTAATGGGAATTTACCCAAAGAATATAAAAATAATGATTTGAAGGGGGCACATGCACCACAACATTTATAGTTCCTCTATCAATGGTAGCCACATTATGCAGAGAGCCCAAATTTCCATCCACTCACGAATGGATAAAGATGTGGTTTATATATATAATGGAATACACCTTGGCAGTGAGAGAGAATGAAATCCTGCCATTTGCAACAACATGGATGGAACTAGAGGGTATTATGCTAAGTGAAGAAGTCAGTCAGAGAAAGACAGACGTCATATGTTTTCACTCACATGTAGAACTGGGTAAACTTAACAGAGCATGGGGGAGGGAAGGGGGAAAAACAGTTTCAGACTGAGAGGGAGGCCAGTCATAAGAGACTCTTAAATACAGAGAACAAACTGAGGGTTGATGAGGGGACTGGGGGGGTGTGAGATAGGTGATGGGCATATAGATGGACACTTGTTGGGATGAGCACTGAGTGTAATACATAAGAGATGAATCATTGAGTTCTATTCCTGAAGCCAAAACAACACTGTACGTTAAATAACTTGAGAATAATAAATAAATAAATAAATAAATAAATAAATCTTATAGTTTAACATCTATTGTAATTCTAGTGTTTGAAATGCACATTAAGCAGCGAATTTCATCTATAACAAATTTACTATCCAGAAAATAAATTCTGAATACACATTTTCCCATTCCCCTGTCTACAGCTTTCCCTCATATTGGCATAACTTTTGTGTCTATTACATTTCTCCTAGGGAAACATCAGGATGTCGTCTAATTCCCCAACCTCTTCATGAGCTGCTTTTTCTCTGCCACCTTAGAGACATCAGTTGGATGCAGGTCAATGGTTTAGGAAACCTTCCTTCATGATCTGGGCTTTCAGGCAACAGAGGGAAATTTTCCTTGCTTCTTAAACTGAATTAATGCTTTTGTAATGTGCCTCTAGGACTGAAGCTTATTTGCAGGGTTTTTCTTTTTCAGTCAGAATGAGTAGCAAGAATCTGTGACAAGTTTCATCCGCTTATGTGAAGTCACGTGTTCAAGAGGCGGAATCCTGTCCAGAATGAGTCTTAACCCGCTTGGGGAACAGCAGGGAAGACGTGAAGGAGCAGCCGCGCCGGGAGGCACCCGCTCCGCTTTTCCGCACCCTGCGGGCTCCTCACTGGTTACGAAGCAGAGCATCAGGAGAACGGTCCCTGGATCACAGTAATGTTCGCCTTCAATCTCTCTTGGAAACTAGTGTGTCTGGGTTGGTAAAACTACTTGTGGGAGGTAAGAGAAAACAAACTTAGATTGATATGGACTGATTCTTCTGGTTTTCTTTCAGAATTCTTAGAATAAATCAAGAGTGTAAATCTCTGCAGAGACATTTATTTCCCTTTTAGCTCTATTATGGAAGATTAAGTCTATTCTTCACTAGAGAGGAGGACACGAAACTGTTTCTTAATGTGTGGTTTCAGACATTTTGATCCAGCATAAATGTAAAGGGGAAATGAAGATTAAATTGGAAATGAAGGACTGAAATACCATATTTTATGCAGGAGGTCTGTGCAGATGGGAAGGAATCAGATCTGTCTCTAAATCTCATAGTGTGCATGAAAAAATGTTTCAAGAGGTCCAATGTGAGGATTTTTTTTTATTTTTTTTAATGTTTTATTTATTTCTAGGAGAGAGAGAGAGTCAGCGTGAGCAGGGGAGGGTCAGAGAGAGAGGGAGTCACAGACTGAAACAGGCTCCAGGCTCTGAGCTGGCAGTCAGCACAGAGCCCGACGCGGGGCTCGAACCCACGAACCGGGAGATCATGACCTAAGCGAAAGTCGGACGCTTAACCGACTAAGCCACCCAGGCGCCCCATCAATGTGAGGATTTTTAATAGGCGGAGGATTTTTCCCCTTCCTGAATTAATCTTTGAAGGCCATAGCAATAACGGAAGTAGCTAAGGAATTAACAGCATGAACTCACATTCATTTTCAAAGATTTTTCATTTTTGCTTTCATATAATTTTAACTGAGGTTCTGTCTTATTCAGAAGTCAAGCACTATTACACATACCAACTTGTCTGTCGATATAAGTATGATTCGTCTACCTGCTCAGACATTACAGAGCCAAAAAGATGTGTGACAGAGGCACCTGTGTAGCTCAGTTGGTTAAGCAGCCAACTCTGTCTCAGGTCATTATCTCACAGTTGGGGACTTTGAGACCCTCGTCAGGAGGTGTGCTGAGGGCTCAGCACCTGGAGCCTGCCACGGATTCTGTGTCTCCCTCTCTCTTTCTTCTCCACTCACACTCTGTCTCTCTCTCTCTCTCAAAAGTAAATAAACATTAAAACAAAAAAGATGTGTGACAGTGTGCAATATATTTCAGAGAGGTTTTTTTCTTTTATCGAACTTGGTCAATGCCAGAATCCAAGCTCAAATCATGATTCTCTCTCTCTCTCTCTCTCTCTTTTTTTTTTGTTCATTCAATTAGGAAGTTTTTATGTACAGGGCATGATGATATTCAAGGACTGTGAGAAATAAGAATATGTAAAGGACACGAACCGTGACATGAAGCACATTAAAAATCTGGGGACATAAACCATGTACAAAAATAACTGGAATAAAATATAGTATACAGTAAATGTCATAATAATACTACAGAATATTATGAGAGTTTAGATTAGAAAGGTCATTTTTAGCAAAGAGTCAGAAAACTGTGTAGAAAATAGCACTTAACCTGGCCCTTCATGAGTAGGCAGAATTCAATGGGTAGAAATAGGAAAAAAAAATCATGATTCTTGAAACGCTAATTCTTTTTTTGTTGTTGTTTGTTTATTTACTTTTGAGAGAGAGAGAGAGAGCAAACATGAGTGGGGGAGGGGCAGAAAGAGACAAAGGCACAGAATAAGAAGCAGGCTCCAGGCTCTGAGCTGTCAGCACAGAGCCTCATTGGGGGCTCAAACCTACGAACCCAGATCATGACCTGAGCTGAAGTCAGATCCTTAACTGACTGAGCCACCCAGGTGCCCCTTGAAAAGCTAACTCTGAAGGAATCACCGAATGACCCTCTCAAAATAACTATCTTAGCCAGTATATTCAGTTCTTCTAAACATGTCTACTTTTGAGTCATGGCCCCAGTTTGAAGTATTTTCTTCATAATTTCTAGAAAACAGATTTGAAATGGCATGACAAATAGTGTACTGTATATATTTGTACTATATCTACAGACACACAAAGGGAAACAGGACCACCAGTTTGATATTTAATTGTTAATTTTCAATATGTATATTTTCTAAGTAATTTTTTTGAGAGACAGAGCATGAGTGGGCAAGAGAAGAAGAAAGAGAGAATCTCAAGTAGGTCCCATGCCCGACACAGTCCTGACTGGCGCTCTATCTCATGACCCTGGAATCATGACTTGAGCTGAAATCAAGGGTCAGATGCTTAACTGAGTCACCCTGAAACCCATTTTTTACAAGGTTTTTAAAAGTTATTTTTAAATACAAATAGTTTCTGAATTATATAGTCCAATTTCTGAATGTGACTAAGCTTCAGCAGTAATAAGTATTTTTATGCTCAGTGATAGAACACTATAGACAACTAGTGATAATCTGTTCAATTATTTAAAATTTGGGCAGTTCTAACAACCTCACGCAAGTCTACAGGAGTTCTACCTGGATCACACTACTGAATGAGGCTGAGTTTATTACTCCTTAGAATAAAACTAATGTCTTAAATTTCTTTTCACCAAACTGAATGTACCTGTTATTTGTTACTATAAAAACCATGTACTTTTCCACTTATCTGTCACCTTCTCTCCTCCCATTCAGGCAACTTCAAAAACATCAGCATACATTTTTAATGTAATGCTAACTACAACTTTAAATTAGTTAGTTAAAATGCTAACTAACAACTTTAAGTGATTTTGCACTTCATAGTATGACAATTGTTTTCTTGTTTGAAAATTATTATAAATATGAGAGAATAGGTAGGTGGTAGATAGAGATAGATGGATACATGGATACACAGACACTTGGATAGACAGGTATTAGGGGAATGCTTTAGGCAGCATGAAGAGAGTGGAGAGCAACAGACATCACACACTCTCTTAAAGATTACAGAGTACCATGGGAGGCTGTTCAACTTTTACCTACATGGTACATTGTAATTTGTTCTCATAACAATCGTAGTAACTAATACTTGCGGAGATGTGCTATTGTTCAAGGAGATTCATGATTCAGTTCACCTTGAGCCCAAGCAGTGTTGTTTTCCTTATTTTCACAATGAGAACTCTGAGCCCAGAAGTGCTCGGTAAGTTGTATGGGAGCAAACACCTAAAGAACTTGCAGAGACATGAAGCAAAACTCTTCCTTCCTATGATTTTAGGCTCTGGGATACACTGGCTGCCTGCAGGTTCCCCTATTCATGATATATGATAGCAAACAAAAAAAATGTGGCTTCAGAGTATCCCTCTTTAAGCAAGAAATATTCAGAACTCGGCGAAAGAATGAGCAGGACTGCAGAACAAGGAGAAGTCCAGAAAAGAAGGGAAGGGCTCCCAGGGCTTTGGATGGGAAGGAGTTTCAAGAGTCAAACTGGGAGGAGGCCAGGAATCCATGTGTATAAAGTGACTTCTGAGATGAGAATGAGGCTCGTGCCGGTCCATCCAGGCATCTAAAGAATCTGAGTACGTCTTCAATAAGCACATGGATGATGTGATTGATTTTATTGAATCTTGTGACAATACAAACAACAAAAAAACAAGTCTGGATGAAAGGAGTGAAGGCAGCTGCCAGAATCTAGAAAAGAGACAATGGGGGCACCGGGGTGGCTCACTTGGTTAAGGGTCAGACTTCAGCTCAGGTCATGATCTCATGGCTCATGGGTTCTAGCCCTGTGTGGGATTTTGTCCTGACAGCTCAGAGCCTGGAGCCTACTTAGGATTCTGTGTCTCCCTCTCTGTCTGTCTCTTACATTCTCTCTCTCTCTCTCTCTCAAAAATAAACATTTAAACATTTAAATAATAGATAGTGGCTTAGATTAAAGTGGTGATTGTGGAAGCTTCTTAAATGTGACAGGATACTTAAAATATAAATTGCATTAAAATTGACCATTTCAGTGATAACTTAGGTACTGGGCTAGAGACATTAAGAAGCCATGGATAAAGGCCATATCTCCTACATAACAAGCCAGACATCAGTGGTACTACTCACTAAGATATGAAAGAAGAGAAATACTCTTCCTCACCCTGACATAAGCAAAATAATTACATTTTATACGTAAATGTCGTGACCAATAAAAGAATGTGTTCACTGTATCAAATGAATGAGATTGGTAGAGAATCAGAGGGTCACATCACTTTAAACCAGATCTATATCGAAGATCTAAATTTATATGTGACAAATTTTCAATCTTGAGTTTCAGAGTAAACTCTGCAAGCTCATCTAAATAAAAATATAATTTTAAATCAAACACCGTAAAAGGATCTACAACAAATACCAGATTACTAGGCTATAATATTTACCTTCACCCATTATTTTTTATGAATATAAATTCTTCCCCTTTCTTGGTTCTGGATTTACTTAAATTACGTTGTCTGTACTGACAAATTTATTCTCCTGCTTCTCCTTTCCTTCTTTCTCCACCTGCTCCTTCTCCTCCTCCTCCTCCTCCTCCTCATCTTCATCCCCATCCTCCTTCACCTCTGCTTTTCTCTTTCTAGGATTTGGCCACTGAAGGACTATGGGCCAAAACAATTACACTTCTCTACACGGTTTTATTCTGCTTGGTTTCTCGGACCATCCCAAGCTGGAGATGGTCCTATCAGGAGTCGTCACTCTCTTCTACTTCATTACATGGGTAGGTAACACAGCCATCATCCTTGCGTCTCTCCTGGATGCCCATCTCCACACACCAATGTATTTTTTCCTCAGAAACCTCTCTTTCCTGGACCTATGTTTCACAACGAGCATCATCCCTCAGATGCTCGTTAACTTGTGGGGACCTGACAAGACCATCAGCTACGTGGGCTGTGTCACTCAACTCTACGTTTATATGTGGTTGGGTTCCGCTGAGTGCCTCCTCTTAGCTGTTATGTCCTACGATCGTTTCACAGCTGTTTGTAAGCCCTTGCATTATTTGGTCATCATGAACCCTCATCTCTGTCTCAAGATGATAATCACAGTGTGGGGCATTAGTTTGGCAGTTTCTGTATTATTATGTACACTCACCCTGAATTTGCCTCGATGTGGAAACAACCTTCTGGACCATTTCTTGTGTGAGTTGCCAGCTATGGTCAAGATAGCGTGTATAGACACCACATCAGTTGAAATGTCTGTTTTTGCTTTGGGCATCGTCATTGTCCTTACCCCACTCGGCCTGATTCTGATATCCTATGGCTACATCGCCAAAGCTGTGCTACGAATAAAGTCAAAAGAAGGCCAACAAAAAGCAATTAATACCTGTGGATCTCATCTCACTGTCGTGTCCATCTTCTATGGAACTATTATCTACATGTACCTGCGACCAGGTAACAGTGCCTCCAAAGACCAGGGAAAATTTCTCACCCTCTTTTACACGATCATCACTCCAAGCCTTAACCCTCTTGTTTATACCTTGCGGAATAAGGACATGAAGAATGCACTGAGGAAGCTGGTGGGGGTTGACCATGAATCTACAAAATCTAAGAGGAACCAAAAGTCATAGAGAGTATTACTCTGCATAAGGCAATTTAATACATTTTCTAATTATCTTTATTTGTTTTCTGCAAGTGTAATTAACACACAGTGTTATATAGTTTTAGTTTTAAGTGTACAATGTGATTAAACAATTCTATACATTTATCAATGCTCATCACGTGTACTTTTAATTCCCTTTATCTCTTTCACCCATCTACTCACTCACCTCCCTTCCAGAAATTACTAATTCCCTATATTTAGGAGTCTATTTTTTATTTGTCTCTTTCTTTTCTTTGTTTGTTCATTTGCTTTGTTTCCTAAATTCCACACATGAGTGAAATCTTATGGTATTTGTCTTTCTCTAACTGACTTATTTCACTTAGCATTACATGTTCTAACTCAGTCATGTTATGGTGGATTTTGTGGCAAAATTTTGTTCTTTTTATGGCTGAGTAATATTCCATTGTGTATACATACCACGTCTTCTTTATCCATTAATTTATCAATTGGCCCCTCGGTTGCTTCCATATCTTGGCTACTGTGAATAAGGCTATAGTAAACATGGGGTGCGTATATTTTTTCAAATTAACATTTTTACTGGAATTACTGGATCATATGGTAATTCTATTTTTAATTTTTCAAGGAAACACTATACTGTTTTCCACAGTGGCTGCACCAAATTGCATTCCCACCAACAGTGCATGAGGATAGTAATTCCTTTGATATCAGCCACAGAAATAGGTTTTGAAATATGTCTCCTCTGACCGGGTAAACAAAAGGAAAATTAAACTATTGAGACTACAACAAAATTAAAAGGGTTTGCACAGCAGAAGAAATAATCAACAAGAAAGAAGGCAAACTGCTGAATGAGAGAAGAAATATTCAAATGATATATCCAAAATATATAAAGAACTTACACAACTCAACACCAAAAAAAAAAAAAAAATCTGATTTGAAAATGGGCAGAGGACCCTAAAATACATTTTTGGAAAGAAGATAAATAGATAGGCAACACACATGAAAAGATGCTCAACATCACTAATCATGTGAGAAATGGAAATTAAAACCACAATAAGAGATCACTTTACATCTGTCAGAATGGCTAAAATCAAAAATGCAGGAAATAACAAGTATCAGCGAGGATATGGAGATTAAGGAACCCTCGTGTACTGTTTGCGGGAATCTATCTTTAATTTCTACTGAGGCAAATAATTCCTAGATCATAGAGAGAAGTAATAGAATAGTTGCTGTATACAAACATTCTGTGGATGGAAACAATACTATACCCAATCAACTTAGTTCTTATATTATTCTAATCATTGGCATATCTTGAGGGAAAATGGGTCATTAGGAATTTTAATTTTGTTTGTGATATAACACCAAGAGGCTGTAAATATAAACATGAAGGCATGTGATTTATTCTAAAGACCCATTGGAACTGTTTTGTTTATCTACTTTTGCATTTTCTCTGCTACTGTTTGCATCTTCAGAAATAGAGAACTGAATGGATGGTTTCACTTACTTTCTGGGGTACATGTACCATCGTTATGTACAAATAATTGTACATCCAATCTCTTTTGATGCCATACAAACATTTATCAATACCCCCAAAATGGGTCTTAGTTTTTGAAGTTCTTTCTTTACCATGATACAAGGAAGTGAGAAGACATAAATTAAAAGGTTTAAAAGGTAAAAAAAACAGTCTTATTCATTACTAATTCATTCATGAAACAATTATCCCATGGCTGTCTCAATCTCAATAACTAGCTTGAGTTTAGTTAGGATTTGATATCTAGAGACTCACGAATTTATGTAATTTTTGAGAAATGTAGATTTGTACATTTTTACGTAGTGAAATAATAAAATAAAATTAATAACTCTTTTCATTTCTAATTATTATGATATAGTGGTTAGCGTTTTATGGTGAAATATGACTTTTCAATTGACCTTTGATATTTTCTGTAATCTGAAACCTTTCTCTAAAAGACCCCATTATTTAATAATTATAATCAATCACATATATAATATTTTCTCCACTGTCATCTCATAATTCTTGAAATGTGAAGGAGTCATTGGATAATTTTTACTTTCCCACTCAGAACAACACAGAAATGCCTCACATAAAATATAATGCGACATAAGATACTGTCAATGCCCTTACACACACACACCAATCTCCTTTCAGGTGCCTCGAGAGACACGTCACCAACCCACATAAAGAGTCAACAGAGAGAATATAAGTTCTGTGGCCGTGATGTACACAGTCTGGCCACTTCACCCATCACTGTTATATTTTGAAGGTTTATTCTTACTCTTGGCAGAAATCTTTAACTAATAACGTTAGGAGAAATATTAAGTCATTTACTAACTTCTATAATAAGTACACCAAAAATAGACTAACAATAGACTCTTATGAAAACATTAAATTTTATACTATGATTGTTTTTATATGGATCTCTAGTTCTATTTTTCCTTTGGCTTAAGTTTCTTCTACATTAGGGTAGCAAAATACACCAGTACTTTAGATAATTGATCTCCCTCTTATTTCTCTAATAGAAGTGCATGTACCCAGACCATTATGTCAACTTATGATAAATCCTTAACATATATCAAGGCCCTGTAAGATAATCAGTACTTCTATAAGCATTCAGGGAGACACCTCTCCAGGAACTAACAAGCTGGCCAGTGCCATGGGCACGCCCCTGCCCTCCAGCATGAACACAGAGCCACCTATGGGAAACATTGCCACACGGACACTGGCTGCCTAACTTGCCTCACCAAGCTCCACACCCTGTGCAGGCAAGAAGGTCCTTCTGAGACAAGCTTGCCCTTGGTGTGGCAGACCCATCCGTCAGAAGTCCAGCACAAGCCACATCTCCTGACCAGCGAGCTCGCAAGGCCTCAGTTCTCATGGAGATGGTGTCAGGTCTCATTCCACAAGCAGAGCAGAGCACACCTAGTTAAACTCACCACATTCAGACCAGGGACCAAAGGCTGCCCGTGGGGGGCAAGGAGGGCCTCTGCAGATGACTAACCTGTAAGATGGAGCAACCAAAACGCAACGGCAGAGCACACGCAGCACACACTGGAGGCACTCCCTGAAGCTTCTACATGACCTCTTCTTCATAAGGCCATTACTTTCAGAAGAAGGAGACATAGAGCTTTTCTAACACAGAGAAGAAGGAAGACTTAGACAAAATGCAAATGAAAGAACAAGATAAGGACACAGCCAGTGATCTAAGTGAGACACATATAAGTAACATGGTTGATAGAGAATTTAAAGCAACAATCATAAGGATATTCACTGGGCTTGAGAAAAAATAGTATGGAGCCTGCTTTGAAATCTGTGTCTCCCTCTGTCTCTGCTCCTCCCCAACTCACATTCTGTCTCTATCTGTCTCTCAAAAATGAATAAACGTTGAAAAATTTTTAATGATAAATTTTAAAAAATTTTAAAAAGACATAGGTTGTCAGAATGGATTAAAAAAACAAGACCCATATGTATGCTGCCTACAGGAGACTCTTTTTAGACCTAAAGACGCCTACAGATTGAATGTGAGAGAGTGGAGATAGTTTCTATTAGGCAAATAGAAAACAAAAGAAACCACAGTGGCAACAGTTATATCAGACAACATAGACTTTTTAAATCTTGTATTGTTTTTATCCTGCTCTGGTATCAGGGTAGTACTGGCTGCATAGCATGATTTTGAATCTGTTGCCTCTATTCCATTATTTGTAAAATTTTGATAAAGATTGTTATATTTTTTTTAATGTTTGCTAGAAATCACCAATGAAATCATGTGGTCTTCTGCTCTTCTGTGCTGGGCGATATTTTATTCCTAATTCAACTTTCATTCTTATTATTGGTCTAAGATGATTTCCTATTTCTTGGCTTCAAGTTCCTTGATTCAATTTCAGTAACCTGTGCATTTTTGGAAATTATCTGGGATATTTTCTATGTTATCAGATTTGTTAGTTTATGATTATTTATAGTGATCTGTTATCACACTATGTTATCTGCTGTACTGTTTTCTCTTTCATTTCTCATTTTAGTTTTCATGTCTCCTCTCTTTTCTTTTTCTTTATGTAGTTAAAGTATTACCATTTTTTATTTTTATAAAAATCTGGTCATTACTTTAATGTTGTCTTATTGTTTATTCTAGTCTCTATTTTATATCTGGTTTTTCTTTGTTTTTCTTTCCTCTACTTAATTTCAACAAGTATTTACTGTTTTCAGTTCTTTTTTTTTTAATATTTTTATTTATTTTTGAGAGAGAGATAGAGACAGCATGAGCAGGGGAGGATAAGAGAGAGAGGGAGGCACAGAATCCGAAACAGGCTCCAGGCTATGCGCTAGCTGTCAGCACAGAGCCCGATGCGGGGATCGAACCCACGAACCGCGAGATCATGACCTAAGCGAAAGTCGGACGCTTAACCGACTAAGCCACCCAGGCGCCCCTACTGTTTTCAGTTCTTTGTGGTGTGATGGTAAGTTGTTGTTTTCAATTTTTTCTTTTTCAATTTTTTATTTTATTGGTTTTGAGAGAAAGATAGAGAGCAAGTGAAAGGAGGGGCAGAAAGAGGAGATGGCAGAATCACAGGCAGGCTCTGTACTATCCCAGTGCACAACTCAAACACAAACCATGAGATCATGAACAGGACCAAAATCAGAGTCAGCTGCTTAACAAACTGAGTCACCCAAGTGCCCCTAAACTTTTTTCTTAACACAAGTATTTGTAGCAAAAACTTCACTCAAACATCTGCTTTTGTTGTATCCCATACAGTTTGGAATATTGTGTTTTCTTTTTATTTTGTTTTCAAACACATTTTGAATTGCCATTTCATTTCTTACCTGGCACACTGTTTTTGCAGTAGTGTATTATTTCATGTTTACATATAAAGTATTTAGTATTTACATTGTATATTTTCCAGCTTTGTTTTATTATTACTCTTTAGGTGTACCGTTGTGGGTGAAACATATGCATGGTATGACTTTATTCTTCTTAAACTTGCAATATTTGATATGTCTCTTTTTGTGTGATTTAATCAGGGGATTCTTTTGTGTGTGTTTGAAAAAAATGTGTATTTTTCTTGGATGGTATGTTTTATATGTATCTTTTAAAACCATGTATTCTGAAGTATGCTTCAAGTAAAAAAGTTCTTATTAAAAAAATAATAACTTTAGCTGAGGGTATGTATTTAAAATAATGCATACCAGGATGGAGGTAGGTGGAAGGATGGTGACATAGGTCGTGGGGGTTAAGAGTACAGTTATCATGTTGAGCACTGTGGCTTGATGTATAGAATTATAGAATCACTATATTAAACATCTGAAACTAATAAAACACTATGTTAATTATATCTAAATTTAAAAGCTTAATAAGAAAAAGAATGAAGGAATGAAAGAGAGAAAGAGAGAGAAATAGAGAGACAGAAAGAGAGACAGAAAGAGAGACAGAAAGAGAGACAGAAAGAGAGACAGAAAGACAGAAAGACAGAAAGACAGAAAGACAGAAAGAAAGACAGAAAGAAAGACAGAAAGAAAGACAGAAAGAAAGAAAGAAAGAAAGAAAGAAAGAAAGAAAGAAAGAAAGAAAATGAGTATTAAAAAGAACACTTATTTTGGGTATTATGCTTAATGAAATAAGTCAGACAGAGAAGGAAAAATATCATATGTTTGCACGTATAGGAGGATTAGGAGGAACTTAACTGAGGACCATGGAGGAGAAGAAGGGGGAAAATGGTGGGGGAAAGGGAGAGAGGCAAACCATGAGAGACTCTTGAATGCTGAGAAAGAAACTGAGGACTGATGGATGTGGGGGGGAGGGGGGAGATGGGCATGGAGGAGGGCACTTGTGGGGATGAGCACTGGGTGTTATATGGAAACCAATTTGACAATAAACTATTTGTAAATATATATATATATATATATATATATAAAGGCCACCATCCTGATTAAAAAAAAAGAAGAAGAAGAACTCTTATTTTCCTGTCACTTCTTTCACTAATTTACTAAATCCGGCTTCACTATTTTAATATTTTATTTCACATGGGGTAGACCATTCTGAACAAACAGTAAAAGACACCCCTTGCATCTTAAGGGTGGGAAAACATTCCAAATTGGGACAATGCTGGGTGCCACGCTCTCACAGGAAGCCAAAGGGCGCTCCCAAGGTAAACAAGTGATGAATCTGATCGACAAAACTAATTTTGTGCTTCCTGCCTCCAGTATTACAAATAAAAATGGAAGAGCATATACATAAACTAACTTCTCAGCTCTTTTTCAGTTTGGAAGAGCAACATTGCATAATATAATTAGAGAACATCGATCCCCAAACTACCTAACCTGAGTGCGAAGTTACTGAGTACTAATGATAAGTACAACAAAGGAAGTCTCTTCAGAAAAGTAAGAAGTAAGTCTGACTTGGAGGAAATAGAAGTACATGAAGTGCATGGCACTTAAGCTGAACTTTTCTCAAACTCTGAATTTGGCAGACAATATCCAGGCTGAAGGACTTTTGCAAAGTTAGGGACATTAAAAACCAGCATAGATGGTTTCTAGGACAAAGAGTATAAATAAATAACCTCAGGGAATTAAAGTGTGTGGCTATAGAGAGACAAGATGGAACAGTCAATAAATAAATATGTAGGAAATGCTCACTACGTGGAGGGCACTATGCAAAAATCAATTCATGTGTTTGAATCCTATATGGTTAACATTTGAGACGCATTACTTTAGCTTCAACGAAGAAAGAAATATATTCCATAACATTCTTTCCACTACCATCTTTCACTAATCAACTAGCTATGGCTGAAAATGAATACAAAAAAAAAGCAGTAAATCAGTGGCCTTTAAATACCACTGAATCCAAACATACATGTGAAACTCATTTTATATAATTTGATATTATATAAATAAACTCTCAGACTGACATGAATTTTCAGGTGTATCTACTGTATTGCTTCTGCAAAGAAAACCAAATATATCTCATTAGTAGATAGATTTCTTATAAACAATGTACCACAATAATCAAGCACCAGCATACTTAGACAAATGTTAATTAAATTACTTTAAGTTCCAAATATCAAACATGTCAGACATTTTGACAGATTGGAAGTATAAAGATAAAATTGAAGAAAAATGTCTTCTAATTCCCAATTCATCGAAGACTTAAATACACGAAGTCTATTAATTTTTTTCACTCTGGTCTCACATATATGTCAAAAGATAAATGAGGCGTTTCTCTTCTTAATAAATGATGAGTATGAAATCTAAAAATTTTTGAAATTGCAGTATATTTGGCATTCAGTATAGAGACTGTAGATGTCCTAAGAAGAATTCTTTCTTATAGAGTGACTTCTAAGAACTTACCAGTTCCCACTACAGAACCTTCAGTGATTCATCTAGTTAATTTTATGTCATTAAGACAGTTAAGAGAGGAAGACACATAGACATGGTATCATCTGCACTGAGCTACCAATGACTGAAAAATAAAAGGTAAATTTGAGGGAGGAGTTAAATGGCAGAGAAGTAGGGGAACCCTAGGCTTGTGTCCCTCAAACACAGGGGTGATGAGCTCAGATCTCGTGGAACACCCAGGAAACTGATCTGAGGACCGGCAGAAGGGCCTCCACAGTTGGAGGGAAACAGCTTGGCGTGTGTGAGGTGCGTGGATGTGACTTGTGGAAGAGAATGCGGTGGGGCAAAGGAGGGGAGGGATCCCTTTCCATGGAGAGACAGAAGGGAGAGGATGAGAGGGGTTGAGAAGTGTAGCATCGAGTTAGCACAAGAGGAAACCTGTCTGGACCGTGGACTGGGAGCAGGAAGTACGGAGTGTCCAGGTCATTTTTGCAAACAGATTTTGGAGTTCAAAGTCTAAGATTTAGGAAGTGCACGACTTTCTCTGAAGCAGAGCTTTGGTGTACGCTCCTGGGGGGGGAGGGGGGGCGGGGAGCGGACTCCAGAATGTTTAGCATATGGCCGCAGTCTCCAGGGAGCACGGTGAGAGAACAGGCCCCTCCCTGGGGAATTTTGGAAGAGGGCTTACTGTGTCCCTAAGAGTAAAGACCTGCAGGTGTCAGCCCAAGACCTTTCATCAGCAGGGCGACGAGGAGGCTCCGATCCAGAGCAGGGAGCAGAGCTTCCTCTGCTGGTCCCTCAAGACTTCAGGTTGTGAGTGGCACCTGGGTGGCTGAGTCAGTTGAGCGTCCAACTTAGGCTCAGGTCATGATCTCACAGTTCACAAGTTTGAGCCCCATGTCGGGCTCTGTGTTGACAGCTCAGAGCTTGGAGTAAGGTTTGGATTCTGTGTCTCCCCCTCTCTCTCTGCGCATCCCGGCCTCATGCTCGCTCGCTCTCTCTCTCTCTCTCTCTCTCTCTCTCACACACACACACACACACACACACACACACACACACACATAAAAACATTAACAAAAAGATTTCATGTTTTGAATCCCGACTGAGCTCCGAGGAGAGGTGTAGGATCATTTGAGGCACAGGGTGAGCTGACCTCCATCCCTATTCTTTTTTTTTTTTTTTTTTTACAAATAGTTTATTGTCAAATTAGTTTCTACATAACACCCAGTGCTCATCCCCAAAGTGTCCTCCTCCATGCCCATCCCCCCTCCCCCCCCACATCCACCAGTCCTCAGTTTTTGTCAGCATTCAAGAGTCTCTCATGGTTTGCCTCTCTCCCTTTCCCCCACCATTTCCGCCCTTCTTCTCCCCCTTGTCCTCCATCCCTATTCTGTGAGGTGTGACTGAACAGTGAGGGTTGAGATCCCTCGTGTGGGGATGAGAGACTGGGGTGTCAACATTTCCCCCCCAACACCAATATGGTGGGACTTCAGAGAGAACACAGCAGCCCCAGCAGAGGCAGGACATGCTTACACCAAATCCCTCCCCTCTGAGCCTGGTAACTGCTTACTTACTGGGGCAAGACTGAATCTGATCCAAAGCAAAAAGCCTCTATCCAGACTAGCATGGCCACTACCCAGGCATCAGCAGACAACTCTTTTTTTTCCCTTCCTCTTGTTTTTCCTTTTGGAATCAGGCTCATGCTTTCTGATTTGTAATTTTTCATATCTTTTTGTTGTTTTTTAAATCAAACTTTTTTATTATTTTCTTTTTCCTTCTTTTCTCTGTTCTTCTGCTTTTCTTTCTTCTTTTTCTTTTCTCTTTTCTTGAAATCAGCCTTATAGGTTTTTAATTCTGTTTGGTTTTCTTGGTACCCTTTCCTTTTTCACTTTTCATGGGATCAGCCTTCTCCTACCCCTTTTTATTTCCAAGGTTACTTCAACAAACAAATTAAAACACACCTAGTTAAGATCCAAACACTCTACCAGTGTAAGCAAGGAGGGCTCTGCAGAGGACTGACCAGTGGGAAAAAGCAGCCAAAATGTAACAGCAGAGGGCACAGTACTCCAGAAACACTTCTTGGAGTGCCAGAACTGGACAATGTATGACCTTTTTTGGGAGAAATAGGGAGCTCCAAGCATTTCGCTTGCACCCATCTCTCAAACAGAGAATGCCTGAAGTCATAGGACACTGAGCCACAGGAGTCTGGGAAGAGAAAGAGACAGAGTACACTGGGAAGGAAACCTCATAAGTGTGGCTGCCTCAAGAAACAAGCCAAACTACACATGGTGGAGAGTCCCAAATACCACGTTGAGTCGGGAAACAAAATAACCAAATGCTCAACAAGAGAAACCAAGAGACACCATCCAAAGAACACTTCCTGAACAGACAGGCCCTGAAGAGTCAAAAGAGCCCTCTCGAGTACAGCAGAATTCACAGGGGCAGAGTGTACAACAAGCTTTTAAAATTAACAAGAGATAGAAGAAAGCTAACCAAAATGATGAAATGGAAGAACTCTTCTCCAAGGAAATTCAAGTAATAAATGACAGCTAAAGAACTGCTCAAAACAGATGTAAGCAAAATACCTGAAGAAGAATTTAGAACAATAATCATGAAATTATTATTTTTTATCTTTTTCTAATTTCTAAATTTATTTTTTTATTTTTTTATTTTTTTACAAATAGTTTATTGTCAAATTAGTTTCCACATAACACCCAGTGCTCATCCCCACAAGTGTCCTCCTCCATGCCCATCCCCCCTTCCCCCCACATCCATCAGTCCTCAGTTTTTGTCAGCATTCAAGAGTCTCTCATGGTTTGCCTCTCTCCCTTTCCTCCACCATTTCCCCCCTTCTTCTCCCCCTTGGTCCTCCGTCAAGTCCCTCCTAATCCTCCTATACGTGCAAACATATGATATTTGTCCTTCTCTGCCTGACTTATTTCGCTCAGCATAACACCCTCAAGGTCCATCCAGGTTGCTACACATGGCCAGATTTCATTCTTTCTCATTGCCATGTAGTATTCCATGGTACAGATAAACCATATCTTCTTGATCCATTCGTCCGTTGATGGACAATTAGGCTCTTTCCATGCTTTAGCTATTGTGGAGAGTGCTGCTATGAACATTGGGGTCCATGTGCTCCTATGCATCAGCATTTCTGTATCCCTTGGGTCAATTCCTAGCAGTGCTATTGCTGGGTCATAGGGGAGTTCTATTGTTAGTTTCCTGAGGAACCTCCACACTGTTTTCCAGAGGGGCTGTACCAGTTTACATTCCCACCAGCAGTGTAGGAGGGTGCCCGTTTCTCCACATCCTCGCCAGCATCTAGAGTTCTCTGATTTGCTCATTTTAGCCACTCTGACTGGCATGAGGTTGTATCTCAGTGTGTTTTGATTTGTACTTCCCTGATGAGGAGGGATGCTGAGCATCGTTTCATGTGTCTGGTGGCCATCTGGATGTCCTCTTGGGAGAAGTGTCTGTTCATATCTTCTGCCCATTTCTTCACTGGGTTGTTTGTTTTTCGGGTGTGAAGTTTGGTGAGTTCCTTATAGATTCTGGATATTAACCCTTTATCTGATATGTCATTTGCAACTATCTTTTCCCATTCCGTTGGTTGCCTATTAGTTTTCTGGGTTGTTTCCTTTGCTGTGCAGAAGCTTTTAATCTTGATGAGGTCCCAATTGTTTATTTTTGCTCTTGATTCCCTTGCTTTTGGGGATGTGTCAAGTAAGAAGTTGCTGCGGTGGAGGTCAAGGAGGTTGTTTCCTGCTTTCTCCTCTAGGGTGTTGATGGTTTCCTGTCTCACGTTCAGGTCCTTTATCCATTTTGAGTTTATTTTTGTGCCTGGTGTGAGAAAATGATCTAGTTTCATTCTTCTGCATGTTGCTGTCCATTTCTCCCAACACCATCTGTTAAAAAGGCTGTCTTTTTTCCACTGGATATTCTTTCCTGCTTTGTCAAAAATTACTGTATACTTTTGGGTCCACCTCTGAGTTCTCAATTCTGTTCCATTGGTCTATGTGTCTGTTTTTGTGCCAATATCATACTGTCTTGATGATTACAGCTTTGTAGTAGAGGCTAAAGTCTGGGATGGTGATACCTCCCGTTTTGGTTTTATCTTTCAGTATTACTTTGGCTATTCGGGGTCTTTTGTGGTTCCATACAAATTTTAGGATAGTTTGTTCTAGTTTTGAGAACAATGCTGGTGCAATTTTAATTGGGATTGCATTGAATGTATAGATAGCTTTGTGTAGTAATGACATCTTTACTATATTTATTCTTCCTATCCATGAGCATGGAATGTTTTTCCATTTCTTTGTGTCTTCTTCAATTTCATTCATAAGTTTTCTATAGTTTTCATCATACAGATCTCTTGTATTCTTGGTTAGGTTTATCATAAAATTAATAGCTGGGCTAGAAAAAAGCAAGGAGGGCATCAGAGAAACTATGGCTACAAACACTATGGAGCTTAAAAATAGTTATGATGAATTTAAAAATGCGATAAATGAGATACATAATAAACTGGAGGCGTCCAATGCAAGGATTGAAGAGGCAGAATGGAGAATAAGTGATTTAGAAGACGCAATTATAGAAAAAGAAGAAACAGAAAAAGAGAGAGAAACTGATCCGGGAACATGAAAGAAGAGTTCGAAAGCTCAGCGATACAATTAAACGGAGCAATATCCGTATCATAGGAAACCCAGAAGACGAGGAGAGAGGGAAAGGTGCCGAAATTTCCTGGAACAAATTATAGCAGAGAACTTCCCAAACCTGGGGAGGGAAGTAGATGTTGAAATTCAAGAGGCACAGAGAACTCCCCTCAGATGTAACATGAGTCGATCTTCTGCATGACATATCATAGTGAAACTGGCAAAATATAAGGACAAAGAGAGAACTTTGAAAGCAGCTAGGGAGAAAAGGGCCCTAACATACTAAGGGAAACCTATCAGAGTGGTGACAGACCTCTCTACTGAAACTTGGCAGGCCAGGAAGGAATGGCAGGAGATCTTCAATGTGATGAACAGAAAAAATATGCAGCCAAGAATCCCTATGCAGCAAGCCTGTCATTCAGAATAGAAGGAGAGAGAAAAGTCTTTCCAAATAAACAAGAACTGAAAGAATCTGTCACCACTAAACCGGCCCTACAAGAAATCCTAAGGGGGACTCTCTGAGAGAAATGTTGCAAGGAATGCAAGATTCTGGTTACACCACCAGAATCCCACAAACGACACAATGACGCTAAACCCATATATTTCAATAATAACACAGAATGTAAGTGGGATGAATGTTCCAATCAAAAGACATAAGGTAGCAGAATGGATAAAAAAACAAAATCAATCTTTTGGTGTCTACAAGAAATGCATTTTAGATGGGAGGACACCTTCAGATTAAAAGTAAGCAGATGGAGAAATATACATCATGCTACTAAAAGTCATAATAAAGCTGGAGTACCTATACTTATATCATACAAACTGGACTTTAAATTAAAGACAGTACCAAGGGATGGAGAAGGGCATTCTATAATAATTACAGGGTCTATACATCAGGAAGAAATAACAATTATAAATGTCTAGCACTGAATATGGGAGCACCTAAATATTTAAAACAATGAATCACAAACAGAAACAATCTTATAAATAAAGGGCTAATAGCAAGGGACTTTAATACTCCACTAACAGCAATGGATAGGTCAACTAGACAGAAAATCACTAAAGGAACAATGGACTTGAATGACACATTGGACCAGATGGATCTGACAGATATATTTAGAATTCTACAACCTGAAGCCATGCAATTAACTTTCTTCTCAAGTGCGCATGACACATTCTCCAAGATAGATCACATACTGGGACATAAAGCAGCCCTCAATAAACATAAAAGAATTGAGATCATAGCATACACAATTTCAGACCACAATGCTATGAAACTTGAAATCAATCACAGGAAGAAGTCTGGGAAACCTCCAAAAACATGGAGGTTAAAGAACACCCTACTAAAGAATGAATGGGCCAATCAGGCAATTAGAGAAGAAATTTAAAAATATATGGAAATAAATGAAAATGAAAATACAACAATCCAAACTCTATGGGATTCAGCAAGGCAGTCCTAAAGGAAAGTACATTGCACTCCAGGCCTATTTTAAGAAATTAGAAAAACCACAAGTGCAAAAATGTAACAGCTCACCTTAAGGAACCAGAGGGAGAGGAACAAGAGCACCCCTAACCCAGTAGAAGAAAAATATAGTAAAAATCAGAGTAGAAATAAACAACATAGAGACCAAAGAAACAGGTGAACAGATCAATGAAAGCAAGAGTTGATTTTTTGAAAAAATAAAAAAAATGGACAAACCTCTAGCCACGCTTCTCAAAACGAAAAGAGAGAGGACTCAAATAGACAAAATCATGAATGAAAATGTATTCATTACAACCAACCCCTCAGAAATACAATCAATTATCAGGGAATACTATGAAATATTACATGAAAGCAAATTGCACAACTTAGAAGAAATGGACAAATTAGTGATTATACACTCACTACCAAAATTCACATGGGAAGAGATCGAAAATCTGAACAGACTCATAACTAGTGAAGAAATCGAATCAGTTATCAAAAATCTCCAAACAAATTCGAGCCCTGGGCCAGTTGGCTTCCCTGGGGAATTCTACCAACATTTAAAACAATCAATACCCATCCTTCTCAAGCTATTCCAAAAAATAGAAATCGAAGGAAAACTTCCAGACTCATTTTATGAACCCAGTATCACTTTGATTCCCAAGCCAAACAGAGATCCAGCAAAAAAAAGAACTACAGGCCAATATCCTTGATGAATATGGATGCAAAAATCCTCAACAAGTTACTTGCATATTTAATTTATCAGCACATAAAAAGAATTATCCACCATTATCAAGTGGGATTCATTCCTGGGTTACAGGGCTGGTTCAATATTCGCAAATCAATCAATCAATGTGATACATCGAATCAACAAATGAAAAGATAAAAATTATATGATCCTGTCGATAGACACAGAAAAAGCATTTGACAAATACAGCGTCCCTTCTTAAAAAGACCCTCGAGAAAGTCAGGATAGAAGGAACCTACTTAAACATCATCAAAGCCATCTATGAGAAGCCTTCAGCTAACATCATCCTCAACGGGTAAAAACTGAGAGCTTTCCCCTGAGATCAGGAACACGACAGGGATGTCCACTCTCACCACTGTTGTTTAACAAAGTGCTGGAAGTACTACCATCAGCCATCAGAAAACAAAAGGAAATAAAAGGCATCAGAATTGGCAAAAAAGAAGTCAAACTCTCACTTTTCGCAGACGACATGATACTCTACATAGAAAACCCGACAGACCCCAAACAGAAGCCTACTAGAACTGATCCAAGAATTCAGCAAAGTTGCAGGATACAAAATCAACCTACAGAAATAGGTTGCATTTTTATACACCAACAATGAAGCAACAGAAAGAGAAATCAAGAAACTGATCCCATTCACCATTGCACAAAAAACCCATAAGATACCTAGGAATACATCTAACCAAGGATATAAGAGATCTCTATGATGAAAATTATAGAAAACTTATGAAGGAAATTGAAGAAGACACAAAGAAATGGAAAAACATTCCATGCTCATGGATTGGAAGTATAAATAGAGTTAAAATGTCATTACTACCCTAAGCAATCCACAAATTCAATGCAATCCCAATCGAAATTGCACCAGCATACTTCTCAAAACTAGAACAAAGTATCCTAAAATTTGTCTGGAACCAAAAAAGACCCCAAATAGCCAAAGGAATATTGAAGAACAAAACCAAAACGGGAGGCATCACCATCCCAGACATTAGCCTCTACTACAAAGCTGTCATCATCAAGACAGTATGGTATTGGCACAAAAACAGACACAGAGACCAATGGAATATAATTGAGGACTCAGATTTGGACCCAAAAGTGTACAGCCAACTAATCTTTGACAAAGTGGGAAAGAGTATCCAATGGAAAAAAGACAGCCTCTTTAACAGATGGTGTTGGGAGAATTGGACAGCAATATGCAGAAGAATGAAACTAGATCATTTTCTCACACCAGGCACAAAAATAAACTCAAAATGGATAAAGGACCTGAATGTGAGACAGGAAACCATCAACACCCTAGAGGAGAAAGCAGGAAACAACCTCCTTGACCTCAACTGCAGCAATTTCTGCATGGCAAATGAAACAATCCATAAAACTAATAGGCAACTGACAGAATGGGAAAAGATAGTTGCAAATGACGTATCAGATAAAGGGCTAGTATCCAAAATCTATAAAGAACTCACCAAAACTCCATATCCAAAAAACAAACAACCCAGTGAAGAAATGGGCAGAAGATATGAACAGACACTTCTCCAAAGAGGACATCCAGATGCCAACAGACACATGAAATGATGCTCAGCATCCCTCCTCATCAGGGAAATACAAATCAAAACCACATTGAGATACAACCTCATGCCAGTCAGAGTGGCTAAAATGAGCAAATCAGAGAACTCTAGATGCTGGCGAGGATGTGGAGAAACGGGCACCCTCCTACACTGTGGGTGGGAATGCAAACTGGTACAGCCCCTCTGGAAAACAGTGTGGAGGTTCCTCAGGAAACTAACAATAGAACTCCCCTATGACCCAGCAATAGCACTGCTAGGAATTGACCCAAGGGATACAGAAATGCTGATGCATAGGAGCACATGGACCCCAATGTTCATAGCAGCACTCTCCACAATAGCTAAAGCATGGAAAGAGCCTAATTGTCCATCAACGGACGAATGGATCAAGAAGATATGGTTTATCTGTACCATGGAATACTACATGGCAATGAGAAAGAATGAAATCTGGCCATGTGTAGCAACCTGGATGGACCTTGAGGGTGTTATGCTGAGCGAAATAAGTCAGGCAGAGAAGGACAAATATCATATGTTTGCACGTATAGGAGGATTAGGAGGGACTTGACGGAGGACCAAGGGGGAGAAGAAGGGGGGAAATGGTGGAGGAAAGGGAGAGAGGCAAACCATGAGAGACTCTTGAGTGCTGACAAAAACTGAGGACTGATGGATGTGGGGGGAAGGGGGGGACGGTCACGGAGAGGGGCACTTGTGGGGATGAGCATTGGGTGTTATATGGAAACAAACTTGACAATAAACTATTTGTAAAAAATAAATAAACATTTTAAAATTTTAAATAAAATATCACGGATAAACCGAGAAAAAATATTGCAGGTCACACAACCAACAGAATGTTAAAAGAAAGTATTAAAAAATCTAAAAATTAGTAAAAAGGAGGAGGAGGAGGAGAGAAGCACGGCCAAAGAACAGTTGTCAGAACCTACAAATGGGTTTCAACGAAGTACAATTTTACACAGGAGTAGGTATGTGAAGATAAGTCAACCTTATTAGTTTTTAGGTAAACGGAAATCAAGGATACAGCTCGATAGCACTTATCATCTTTCAGTAGGCAAAAATTTAAAAGTCTACCAGACCAGGTGCAGGAGACAATGTAGATCAATTGAATAATTTATACAAAACTAGGGTAAGATAAATTGATAAAAACCATTTAGGGGAAAATATCTTGTAAAGTTTGCTGATTCCATAACCAGCAATTCCTGTCCTAGGCATACACCGAAAGGATCTTCTTGCATACACTAACCTAAGAGACATGAACAAAATTGTTCATCTTAACTAATGTCTTTTGTATGAGTCCAAAAGTATAAGCAGCCAAAATGGCCATCAGTGAGTGAGGAGACAAAATAATTATAATATGTTCACACAATGGAATATTATACAGTAGAGAAAATAAATGAACCACATCTACCCCCAAATATTGAATAATCTCATTGACAAGAAGGTGAAAAAAGAAAAGTACCAAAAGTACATATAAGATATGATACCATTTGTGGAAGTTCAAACGAACTAAACTTTAAAATAAATGCTATTTAGGCATCAACAAATGTGTGTGAGTGTGTTAATACATAAACTACATTCTAATGCCAGTGTGTAATGAACACAAAATTCAGGATCATGATTTACCAAGGGACAGGTAGGAACAAGAATTGTGAAACCAGAGAAGTCGCTATAAATTCAAGATCCCAGTTCTTTAATTGACTGGTAGACCAAAATATGTTCATGGTATTATTTTTAATTGATTGAAAAGGAACAATGATGATATGGCTCACTTACCACAGAATTAAGATGACTCCATAATTTTTTAGCATATATTATCTCTAGGGCATACACAACACTTAGATAATGCCTACATTTCTTCAACTTGATTGATGTCTTACCCCCCCCCAAAAAAAGAACCCATGAAGTTCAATTAAATGTGCTAACTTTTGTAGACAGTTTACATTATATTTGCAATCTTCAATAGTAAACTTAATACATAAATAAATTCATCTCTGAAATTAATCCATGGAAGAAACCTAAACACACACACACACACACACACACACAAAATGAGCCTGGTGTCTTAAGGGAACCTTTCCTAAAATAGTTGTTTGGAAAAGCTTCTGACCATAGTCTAAGATTTGTTAATCACCTCTGTGGGTCACCAGTCCCCACGGTCTACACCACATGCACAGATTAGCTTTTATGTCCTACATAAACACCGCTTGGAGCACACACACACCAGCGGTGGACTCTCCTTTAATGGGCAGAGATCAGCTTACAAATGTGTCTAATGGGAATGTTCACTAAAAGAGTACACATATCCCATCAAAAACACACTTAACAAACCAAATTCAACAACTTTGCCACCAATCCGGATTCTAGTTTTTCTCCAACATCCACATTAAATAGAGATTTCATCGAAATTTAGCTCAGCTGTTCCATTTAAATGCAAATGTAATTGAGGAATTCGTATAAGAAAGTGGTGGCTCATCAATATTTATGGACTCAGTACCTTGCCAAACAAGAATCCTTCTGATTACCTGTGTGTTAATGGCAACATGGGTACCTTTGGGCTACATAAGAACATGAGAGCTGTGAATTCTTCCCTCCTGAAACGTAAATATTTTCTAACTTTCTTTCTAGTTTTCTCTCCACATCATTGTTACATTCAAATTATGTTTGAATATGTTTCCTCCATTTGTCTTAAATTTCACTGAACTAAAATGTAAGTTCATGCTACACCATTAGAAACTAAAGTCCACATCATGAAAAATGAAAACCTGTTTCACTCAAAACACAGCACGCCTCTTTTTTAGCATCTGTTTCTTCTGTATGTGCTCTCTTGTTTTTAATATCATGTTCAGTTTTGAATTAAAATTGCAATAATAACTAAAAGTTGAGGCCCAAGGCTTAAAGCAACATGGAAAATATTTACAAGCATAAAATCAAAAGTCCTATATTTGGATTCACTACATTAAATTACATAAACCTTAATTTCAAGCTTGACACTTCCAATAAGTATACCTGGGTTCTTATTGTCATCCAAAGCTTAAACTGAGCCAGTAATGTTTTTCAGTACTAAACCTACCTAACATGTATTTTAGAAACTGTGTGTGCATCATTGATGCTCACTGCTTTCTTCAATGGTATAGCACATCTGCAGTACTATGTTCACTTCTCATCTAACTAATCCAAGGCATTTAATAATCCATGATGATTCCAAAGGATTGCAACCAGAAAAGCATGGCAATTAAACTTCACGCGTGTGGGCAACAGCTGACAACCATCTAGCACTTAATCTGGGAACATAAATCTAAGAACATATTTGATAATAGAATCTAATATTAAGCAAACTCAAAAGATACATACAATTTTTTGAAGAGGCAACCTAGCAATATTGTCTACAGATGCACATTTGGGTAATCACACTATTAAAATTACAAGGAGGTGATTACTATAAACATGAGGGTAGTGGATATTTTGGGGGACATGGAATGGTAATGATTGGGACAATACACAAAGAAAAGCTCCTGGGGTGCTTGGCAAGATTCTATTTCTTGATTTGCATGTGAGTTATAAGAACAGTCACCTTGATTCACTGAGCTTTTGCTTTGTTTCTGTATCTGTTTTATCTCATAATAAAACTGTCTTTTTTAATGAACCATGTTGAATTGACTTATGCCATGTTATTTACAGAATAAAGAAAAACAGGCAGTGCCTGTGTGTTAAAGAGGCAACTCTGAGCTCAACATAAAGAGTAAGTATGAGCCCCTCTTTAAAAGATAGGAAGGTGAAAAAACAGGAGTTGTGTGAACATTCTGTGGAAGACCTGCTTCATAAGGCAGAAGGCTGGATCGTGGCTTCTGAGTCTACGTCAACTCTAAAATTCCACGGCTTTCTCATTCCCAACACTATCCCAACCTGACATTGTCAAGAAAAGCTGATTGCATTTTGTAATGAAGGAATTTGGGGAGCCTAAGTCCTTTGTCCTCTCCTGCCTCTGAGTTCATCAGTTCACTATGTACATTGGGTTTTGTGTACATGAGTGTCTGTGCATTTGAAAAGTTATCCACATATAAAATTGTAAGCATTCCAGTTTAGTTCTAGACCATCATGGTAAAATTGCCAGTGGGAAAAATGAAGAGATTAAGGAAAAAATAAAATAATAATAATTTGTGGGCAGGTGGCACAATATTCACATTTTAGAATTAAATGTGAACCAAGCACAGTTCTAATGGTTTCATAAATATTAACCCTCACAGCCTTCCTTTGAGTAACATTATTAGTTTCACAGAATGTATAGAGAACCTGATGTACAAACAGGTTATATAACTGCCCAAGGACACTTTACTTCCCAGTACTTAGCTAAGATTTCACACCAAGCTCTGAGTCCAGAATCCATGTGCTTAAGCACTATGCTCAACTTAACTGACATCCTATCACATAAAGACTTCAAATCATTAATTAAATGAAATTTCCATTTTTATATGGAGAAAAATTGCATCTCTGTTTCATACTACTTGGTAATAACAGTTCCTTCTTTATCATTATAACATTTTCAGGTTCCAACTAAAATGCTTGTGACAATGATATACTGTAGGTAATTTTCCTTACTTTACTGTAACTGAGCAAATAAATTTAGTATTCTTTGGCTCCAAACACATTATGAATATAACGTGCACTAGCCAAAGTCCATATTCTAACATTATATGCATAAAAAATTTATAAGCCAAATGAAAAGCTAAAAAATATTGTAGGTTAATTTACTTATGAACTATTCCATCTATTTAATGATATGATAAAGTATTCAGAATCTGTGAAATTGATGTATTCTTTATCCCTTTTCTGTATTCTTTCAGAATTGAAGTGAGATTTTATCTTCAGGGTTCTGAAGCAACCAAAGGATTAATCCATATGATTGGTAAATTCCAAAGGGAAAACAACTCACTGATTAATGAACTGCTTTTTGGCCAAGTTGCCTATCTTGCTAATCCTGCTAAGTGGCCCAGTGAGTAGGAGCTAACACAAGTTGTTGATATGTGCATGTGGTAACCAAACTCTTCTGGAACAGGTTCATTTTAACTCTGCAACAAATCCTAAGGCTATTTAAATGATGTAATAACAGTCATGAAAGGTGTTCAAAGGAACACATGCCCACTGTACATGTAAATAATGGTTAATAAGAAACACAAATTTTTCCTGGCCACTCTGGATATGAGAGGACATGGAGAAGCTATGGTCACTGAGTACAGAATTTTAAAAGAAATGTTCCAAAAGGAGAGAGCAGGGGCGATTGGGTGGCTCAGTCGGTTGAGCGTCTGATTTCGGCTCAGGTCATGATCTCATGGTTTATGGGTTCAAGCCCCGCGTCAGGCTCTGTGCTGACAGCTAGCTCAGAGCCTGGAGCCTGTTTCGGATTCTGTGTCTCCCTCTCTCTCTGATCCTCCCCTTCCCATGCTGTCTGTCTGTCTGTTTCTCTCTCTCTCTCAGAAATGAATAAAACATTAAAAATTTAAAAAAAAAACATAGGGAGAGAGCACACAAACAAGTGAATTTGGGATACTCGTGGCAAAATTCAGAGATTTTATTTATACCTAAGGTGATGTTATTTTTTTCCACGGTATTGTCTCCTACAGCTTCATGAGGAGTCATGAACACAAACAATGGAAGTTCCATGAGAGATTTCATCTTGTTGGGGTTTTCTGATCGGCCCCAATTAGAACACATCATCTCTGGGATTGTCTTCATCTTCTATATTGTGACTCTGGTAGGAAACACAATGATCATTCTTGTATATAACCTAGACAGTCAGCTCCATACTCCCATGTATTTCTTCCTATCCAATTTGTCTTTCCTGGACCTCTGTTATGCAACTAGCATTGTCCCACAGATGCTGGTAAATCTATGGGGTCCAACCAAGTCTATTACCTATGCAGGGTGTGTGCTCCAATTCTTCTTTGCCCTTGTCTTGGGAGCCACAGAATGTCTTCTCTTGGCTGTGATGGCCTATGACCGCTACGCCGCTGTCTGTCAACCTCTTCACTACACGGTAATAGTGCACCGTCAACTTTGCCAGAAGATGGTCCTCACCGCCTGGTCAGGTGGTCTTGGCAGTGCCTTAATTCTCTGCTCTCTGACTTTGAAGTTGCCAAGATGTGGGCACAGGGAGGTGGACAATTTTTTCTGTGAGATGCCAGCATTGCTCAAGATGGCTTGTGTCTACTCAAAAGTAATTGAAGTCGTTGTCTATGCTCTTGGAGTGATATTTCTTCTAGTACCTCTCTCACTAATTCTCATCTCATATACAGTTATCACTCAAGCTGTCGTGAGGATCAAGTCAACAGCAAGGTGGTGTAAAGTCCTTAATACATGCGGTTCCCACCTCATGGTAGTAACTCTATTTTATGGGACAGCCATTTATATGTACATGAAGCCACAGAATAGCTCATCCCAAGATGAGGGGAAGTTCCTTACTCTCTTTTATACAATTGTTACACCCACTCTAAACCCTCTGATCTACACTTTAAGAAACAACGATGTGAAGAGTGCAGTAAAGAGAATGTTGTGTGTAGAAAAATGGTTAGCAAAGTCATGAGTTAGATGGAAGAAAGTTAAGGAAATAACATTGACCTTTACCAACAGAAGGTGTAGTGACTCATTTAAGCAAAAAGTACTGACTTTCTAAATTAGGAAGTACACAGAAATTATAAGGAGATAGAGATTCAGATTCATAAAGAAACTTCAGTTCATACAATTAAAAGCCTTCAAGACAAATCAGGAATTACATATAAGAAACACAGAATTATGAAGAGTGGTTTAGTAATAGATCCATGTACAAGGTGTTTAGAAAATATTTCACATGGAAATTTATTTTAAGGCAGGATTACACTGGACACTGGTTTCTTCTTACCAGACTTACCATTTTTATGGGAAATAACATTTTCTTCATCCACCTGATAAGTCATCAGGGACTTTGTGGCACAGATCAACTGGCCACCAATATTCACCCAACTTCTGCCTCAAGTTTTAACTGCTGCAGAGCCACCATGTGGCATATTACATTTGTGAGACTGGCCTCCACTAACAATGCCAAGAAATTCTGAATATCTCTATGCTGGAGAAAAAGAAAACAACTCCCCTTCTTTACAAGGCGACCATTTCTGATACTGGAAAGCCTCTGCATGTCAGAATTCACATTACTGTGCCCTTGCACTGTGATATGGGGGTAGAGTTAGCTGTCATCCACCTGGGGTATTTGGGTGGGGTATATGAGTTATAAGGGTTAATGGACTTCTCTCTTCCATTCCTAAACCTTCTGGTTCACAGGTTTCCACAGTGAAAACATTGTTTGAAGTTAGGATACTTTTGGGCATAACATGAAAATCACCGATTTCATGGACATTGGTGAAAATAAAGATCTGAGAATGATGATACCCAAACATAGGATGGCCCAGAGAGAATATAAGCTTCATGTTATTGCAAGGACTTTGAGAGAAGAATGTATAGATTGGTGACAGTCTGGTCACTGGAAATGAATATCAACTTTTCTTTGTAAGAAAAGCTCATCCCAATTTTGATAAACAATTTGCCATTAAAAATCTCTGACTCGCCTTCTACCCTCAGGTGATACCTTAGCTCATGAGAAACATCGTTACAAATCTCAGATATTGTATTTTGAATTCCCTCCAAAACCTTCTCCTGTCACTACATTGACATTATCTCATTTTTTTGGTTTGTATGCACGATTGATAAAAAAATATTGGTGACCTTTTCAACAACATAGAAACTCTTATTCATGTGAGTATTTGCTGTGTTTATATTGGCTTCAGATAAAATTACATAGTCAGTATTTACCTCTACTATTAAATAAATGAATCATTTTTAATGAAGTATATATGAAAATTGTATTATTCTACAGAATATGATGAATTGCATTGGGTAATAAACACTATAGCAACATCTTCAGGCTTGTAACATTTAGGACATTTGCAACACCTGACCTAAGATAAGGGAAAGATAGGATAAATTTACTTTCAAGTGCATAATATTATAGAAACCTTGTAAGTGAGTATCCGGACATGAAAAAAAAATAGGAGAAATATAAGAAAAAGTTTCTCCCTATCCCATAACCTAGAAATGATGACTGCTAACTTTATTATAGATTTCCTTTAATTTATTCCCATCTATACTAAAGCTTGGGTCACACTGAGTACCCGATTTATTTCCTAAGTGTGTGCATTCACATCACATATATCACTCCCAAGGGAGGAAACCTTGGCTTCTAGGAAAGTGACAAAACTTGAGCCAAATACACTGGTGGGTAGCTGTCCGAAGAGCCACAGTACATGAACAGACACCCAGCGTAACTGTGACGTGAAAAGGTCAGTGGGAGGGAGTTGCTGTCAATGACAAGAAGGGAAAAACAATGTCTCACTGTCATAGCACATGCCTGCCCTGTCTGCAAAGATGACAGAGGTCTCCCCTAGATGACATCGACTGATGAGGCAACATACCCAGGCTCTAGCACCTCAGGAAGACATGAATGGTCTCCTAGGTTAGTGGCTGACACCGTGGACCCAAGGATGGCTTCAGTTAATCAGTTCAAATGCTGGAGACTCCCTGGAATACTATGGAAAAATTTTACAAGACCATGTATTACCACAAATTTGGGAAAAGAGCTATCTCACTCTTGTGTTAGTTATCTCCTGCCTCATAACTATTTGTTTTTAGAAGCAAACAGGACTGCTAGAAATGATAGACATAGGTTGAAAATCCCTTCCCCACAAGTCTGAATCTAAAAAGGTTGTAAAACTAAAAATGTTCATAATTCTGTTGGCAGCAAACCTGTCCAAAATACATGTGAGGCTACTTCTATTCTTGCTTTCTGTTCTGTGACACAAAGATAGATCCCTGTTAAAAGAGAACAATTCGTTTGTAAGAGAGAATAATATTAGCTAATTGTCATTTTTCAGAAATAGCAGCTACTTCTTAAGGAGGACCCTCATTACTATCACTGCTTATAAAGCTGTAGATTTTCTTTGGCTCTGAGGATTCAAGAGAAACTAGGCTCTGTTCTTAGGATGCAGTGGTAACATGAAAGGAAATACTGTCAGAGAATAACTTAACTTTTACCTGTTTCATCTATTATTTTATGTGCACATTTACAGTAGTTGTGTGAAAACTAGGAGTCATGATTTACACCCTTGTTTGCCAACTAAAAAATCAACAGAAACCTTTCTGTCCTTTGTATCATTATATCTTACTGGGAATAAATCTCCCATGAAGTCTCTGTACACATAGGACCCAATGCTTTTCTTCGTTATCACTATTTTCCAATTTATTTGTCCACCCCAATTGCAGTATTAGAGAACATCCAGTGTTTCCACTTTGGGCTCCCCTTCCCCAGGAATAATCTCCAGTTCTACCTGCAGCACTACCATTTCTGCTTAGTGCCACAGGTGTGAAGGCACTATTGGGGACTGATGGTCCTTCAAGCATAAACCCCAACCATTCCTATCATAAGGAGGACCAGTTTTCTAGGTCTCTGCCCCAGCCTCACTGTGCCTTCTAAGGAAGCACATTCCCCTGCCCTCTTTTGCATGAGAAATGGGTCCCTGTGAGCCTTGCCTCAGTCTTTGAATTGGCCTGCACCACAATATGCTAAAGGCCTGTGTGACAAACTAACATCCTACTCAGTGGTGGATGCCCACCCTCAGCATCTCTGGTCAACTCAGTATGAGACGTCCTAGCCAGAGTAAATAGGCAAGAAAAAGATATATGGGCAACCAAATCAGGAAGGAAGAAATAAAACTGTCTGTATATGCCTATGACATGATATCATATATAGAACATGCTAAATATTTCACCATAAAGGAGAACAACTAAACAAGTCCGTAAAGTTCCAGGATACAAAATCAATAAACAAAAATACATCATTTTTATAATATGGCTGCGAACTACTAGAAAGGGAAATTAAGAAAACTAATCTCATCTACAATCACATCAAAAAGAATAAAATACCTAGGAATAAATTTCACCAAGGATGTAAAAGACCTGTACACTGAAAAGTACAAGATTGATGAAAAAATATGGGGACACAAATAAGTGGAAAGACATTCCATGCTTATGGACTTGGAAGAGTATTTTTGAAATGTACATACTACCTAAATCCAGCTACAGATTCAATACAATCTCTATTAAAAATCCAATGTTAGAAATACAACAAACAACCCTAACGTTTTTATGCACCCACAAAAGAACCTGAACTGCACAAGCAATCTTGAAAGAACAACAAAGTTGAAGGCAACAAACTACTTGATTTCACACCATATTACAAGGCCATATTTATCAAAGGCCTATGGCCTTTGATACACAGACATATAGATCAATGGAACAAAAGAGATATCCCAGAAATAAATAAAATCATACAAATATAGAAAATTAATTTGATTATATTTAATCAAATATTATTATAATCAAATATTACTCACCCATGAGTAAGGACATTCTGCCATTGTGACAACATGTGGACTTTGAGGTCACTGTGTTAAATGAGATAAGTCAGTGAAAGACAAATACTGCATGATATCACTATATGTGGAATCTTTAAAAAATATCAAACTTTTTGGGGCGCCTGGGTGGCTTAGTTGGTTAAGCATCCGACTTTCACTTAGGTCATGATCTCACGGTTCGTGGGTTCAGGCCCCGCGTCAGGCTCTGTGCTGACTGCCAGTTCAGAGCCTGGAGCCTGTTTCAGATTCTGTACCTCCCTCTCTCTCTGACCCTCCCATGCTCACTCTGTCTCTCTCTCTCTCCTAGAAATAAATTTAAAAAATATAAAAATAAATAAAAATAAAAAATATCAAACTTTTTGAAATAGAGTGGGGAAAGTGAATGACAGGGGCTGGGGGTGGTTGGGGGACAGGGAGAGGTTGGTAAAATGGCACAAACTTCGGCTAGAAGATGAATAAGACATGAGGAGCTCACGTAAAACATGGTGACAAGAGTTGCTAATACTTCAGTATTTAACAACTAAAATCTGCTGAAAGAGTAGAACTGAAATGTTCTCACCAAACCACAAGATACATATGTGATCCAATGAATGTGTAAACTAACTAGATAGGGAAGGGTACATTTTCACAAATATATACAAATATTAAATCACCATGATGTACAAACTATCTTATAACATAAGTATATCTCAATAAGGGTGAATTTTAAAAAGAAAGAAAGATAATACAGAGATGGGGAGAGTGAGTCAAAATGCTATTTTAGAAGGAGTAGTCCAGGAGGGCTTTTGAGCAGAGAAATGAATAGAGCCAGGGGGTCAGTGTCAGGACACATATGGGGAAGAGTGTTCCCAGGAAGCTTCAATGGATAAGTTTGATGTGTTGGCTGAACAGCAATAAAGACCATGCGGAACAAGTGGAAGAACCCCACAAAACCCTCTAGCAGCAGCAGCAGTAGGGAAATAGCTATCCATGAGAAGACCCATATTTCATACGAATTTTATTCTAAAATTGATAATTTGGTTTAGAAAATGCTGTAAATGAGGTGTAAAATAAACTAGAGGCAGTGACAGCAAGAACTGAAGAGACAGAGGGAAGAATAAGTGAAAGAGGAGATAAAATTACAGAAAAAGATGAAGCTGAGAAAAAGAGAGATTAAAAAAAATTCTAGACCATGAGGGGAGATTTAGAGAACTAAGTGATTCAGTGGAATGTAATAATATCCATATCGTAGGAGTTCAAGAAGAAGAGAGAGAGAAAAGGGAGGAAAGTATACTTGAACAAATCATAGCTGAGAACTTCCCCACTCTGGGGAAGGAAACAAACACTGAAATCCAGGAGGCATAAAGAACTCCCTTCAGATGTAACAGAAATCGATCTTCTGTATGACATATCATAGTGAAACTGGTAAAATACAAAGATAAAGAGAGAATTCTGAAAACAGCTATGGACAAATGGGCCTTAACCTACAAGGGTTTATATATAAGGGTAATAGCAAACCAGAAGGGAGTGGCAGGAAATATTCAATGTGCTGAATAGGAAAAATACGCACTCAAGGATCCTTTATCCAGCAAGACTGTCATTCAGAAATGGAGAGATAAAGGTTTCCCAGACACAAAACTGAAGGAGTTCATCAATACTAAATCACCCCTACAGGAGATCCTAAGGGGGATTCAGTGAGGAGAGTGTCACAAAGACCATAAAGGACCAGAAACATCACTACAAGCATGAAACCTACAGATAACACAATGACTCTAAAACCGTATCTTTCAATAACAACACTGAAAGTAAATGAACTGAATGCCCCAATCAAAAGACATAGGGTATCAGAATGGAGTTTTAAAAAACAAGACCCATCTATTTGCTGTCTACAAGAGACCCATTTTAAGCCTCAGGACAGCTTCAGACTGAACGTGAGCAGATGCATAACCATTTATTATGCTGCTAGAAGTCAAAAGAAAGCTGAGCTAACCATACTTATATCAGACAAAGTAGATATTAAATTAAAGGCTGTATTAAGAGATAAAGGGCATTATATCATAATTATGGAGTCTATCCAAGAAGAGCTAACAATTACAAATGTTTATGCCACCAATTTGAGAGAACCAAAATATATAAATCAATTAATCCCAAACATAAGCAACCTTATTGGTAAGAATGTGATAAATAAAGGTGACTTTATTTTTTTCTTTTGTTTTTTTTAAATAGTTTATTGTCAAGTTGGTTTCCATATAACACCCAGTGCTCATCGCCACAAGTGCCCTCCTCCATGCCCATCACCTCCCGTCCCCTCCGCCCACCCCATCAGTCCTCAGTTTGTTCTCAACATTCAAGAGTTTTTAATACTCCACTTATAGCAATGGACAGATCATCTAGACAGAAAATCAATACAGAAATAATCGCCATGAATTATACACTGGACCAGATAGACTTGACATATATATTCAGAGATCTTCATCCTAAAGCAACAAAATACACATTCTTCTTCAGTGCCCATGGAACATTCTCCAAGACAGATCACATACTGGGATACAAAACAGACCTCAATAAATAGAAAAGAAATGAGATCACACCATGCACATTTTCAGATGATAATGACACAAAACTTGAAATCAATCACAGGAAAAAGTCTGGAAAAGCTCCAAAGGCATAAAGGTTAAAGAACATCCTTAAAGAATGAATGGGTCAACCAGGCACTTAAAGAAGAAATATAAAAACATGTGGAAACAAAAGAAAATGAAAACACAACAGTCCAAACGCTCTGTGATGCATCAAAGGCAATCCTAAGAGGAAAATACAGTGCAATCCAGGCCTATCTCAAGAAACAAGAAAAATCCCAAACACAAGATCTAACAGCACACCTAAAAGAACTAGAAGCGTTACGGAATCTGGTCTGGATCACGCGGTGAAAGAACCAAGTGGCACTCGGAGGTCATGGAAGGGAGGAGGTTTATTTTACACCGGTAGACTCAGAGATCATTCTCCAGAGATCTGAGCCCTGAGCGTTAGCAGAGGGAACAATGTACAGCCTGTGACTTCTGCGTTCCTCATTAATCAGGGACAGGCGTTTCCTATTCGTCCTGTCAGCCATCTTACAACAGATTTTCCCTATCAGAAGCAGAACGGCAAGGGGGCGCCTGGGTGGCTTAGTCGGTTAAGCGTCCGATTTTCGCTTGGGTCATGATCTCGAGGTTCGTGGGTTCGGGCCCCACGTCGGGCTCTGTGCTGACTGCCAGCTCAGAGCCTGGAGCCTGTTTCAGTCTTTGTCTCCCTCTCTCTCTGACCCTCCCCGGCTCATGCTGTCTCTCTCTCTCTCCTAGAAATAAATAAAAACATTAAAAAAAAAAAAAGAAAAGGCAGAACGGCAAGGAACCCCAAGGCCAGCAGAAGAGAAAGAATACAGATCAGAGCAGAAATAAACAACATAGAATTTTTAAAAAGCAGAAGACATCAATGAAACTAGAAGCTGGTTTTTTTGGGTGGAAAAAGAACAAAATTGATAAACCCCTAAACAGACTTCTCAAAAAGAAAAGAGAGAGGACCTAATTATATAAAAGCACAAATGAAAAGGGACTTATCTCAGCTAATCCCACAGAAAACAAACATTTATAAGAGAATAATATGAAAAAATATATGCAACAAAGAGGACAACCTGGAAGAAATGGACAAATTCCTAGACACACACATATACTACCAAAATGTAAACGGGAAGAAACAGAAAATGTGAACAGACCCATGACTAGTGAAGAGAATGTATCAGTTACCAAAAATCTCCTGACAAATAAGAGTCCTGGACCAGATGGCTTCCCAAGGGAATTATAAGCAGACTTAATACCTTCTCAAAGGGATATAAGTATGCTGTTTCAAAGGGACACATGCACCCCAATGTTTATAGCAGCACTATCGACAATAGCCAAAGTATGGAAAGAGCCCAAATGTCCATCAATGGATGAACGGATAAAGAAGATATGATATATACAATGGAGTATTACTCGGCAATCAAAAAGAATGAAATCTTGCCATTGCAACTATGTGGATGGAACTAGAGGGTATTATGCTAAGTGAAATTAGTCAGAGAAAGACAAATGTCATATGACTTCATTCAAAAAAGGACGTTAAGGGGCGCCTGGGTGGCTTAGTCGGTTGAGCGTCCGACTTTCGCTTAGGTCATGATCTCGCGGTTCATGGGTTCGAGCCCCGTGTCGGGCTCTGTGCTGACTGCCAGCTCGGAGCCTGGAGCCTGTTTCAGTCTGTGACTCCCTCTCTCTCTGACCCTCCCCTGCTCACGCTGTCTTTCTCTCTCCTGGAAATAAGTAAAATATTAAAAAAAATTTTTTAAAAACAAAAAAGGACGTTAAGACACAGAACAGAGGAACATAATGGAAGGGAAGCAAAAATAATATAAAAACAGGGAGAGGGACAAAACATAGGGGCTCTTAAATATGGAGAACAAACAGAAAGATGCTGGAGGGATTACAGGAGGGGGGGAAGAGCCAAATGGGTAAGGGGCATTAAGGAATCTACGCCTAAAATAATTGTTGCACTAATTGCTAACTTGGATGTAATTATTAAAAATAAGTTAAAAATAATTTTAAAAGTAAAAATTAAAAAAAAAACAGGTTGTATGAGTTCAAGCCACATGCCCCTGATCTTTAGTTAATACCTATCTTTCTGAAGCTGTTCCAAAAAACAGAAATGGAAGGGACGCTTCTAGACTCATTCTATGAAGCCAGCATTACCTTGATTCCCAAAGAAGACACAAAAGGAGAATTACAGGCCAATATCCCTGATGAATGTGGATGCAAAATTTTTCAACAAGATACTAGCAAGTCGAATTCAACAGCATATAAAAAGAATTATGCACCATGATCAAGTGGGATTTATTCCTGGGCTGCAGGGCTGGTTCAACTCTAATGTGACACATCACATTAATAAGAGAAAAGTTAAGAACCATACTAATCTTATCAATAGATGCAGGAAAAGCATCTTATATAATGCATCGTATGTTCTTTTTCTTTTTTTAAAATAGATTATTGTCAAGTTGCATTCCATATAACACCCAGTGCTCATCCCCACAAGTTCCCTCCTCCATGCCCATCTCCGCCTTTCCCCTCCCCCCATCCCTATAGCCCTCAATTTTTTCTCAGCATTCAAGAGTCTCTAATGGTTTGCATCTCTCCCTCTCCCCCACTATTTTCCTCTTCTACTCTCCCATGGGCCTCCTAATCGACCTATACCTGAAAACAAAATGTATCTGTCCTTCCCTACCTGACTTATTTCACTCACCATATAATAATTACATATAATAATTACAGGGTGTATCCATCAGGAAGAGGTAACAATTATAATGTCTATACACCAAAAACAGGAGCACCTAAATACATAAAAGAATCACAAACAAAAACAATCTTATGGATAAGAATGTGCTAATAGCAGGGGACTTTAATACTCTACTTACAGCAATGGATAGACCAACAAGAAGGAGACCAATAAAGACACAATGGACTTGAATGACACATTGGGCCAGATGGATCTGACAGATATATTTAGAACTCTGCATCCTGAGGCCAGGGAATTTACTTTCTTCTCAAGTGCGCAAGGCTCTCCAAGAGAGATCACATTCTGGGACATAAAGCAGCCCGCAATAAATATGAAAGAAGTGAGATCATACCATGCGCACTTTCAGATCACAATGCTATGAAAATTGAAATCAATCACAGTTAAAAGTCCGGAAAACCTCAAAAAACATGGAGGTTAAAGAGCACCCTACTAAGAACAAATGGGTCAATCAGGCAATTAGAGAAGAAATTAAAAAATATATGGAAACAAATGAAAATGAGAATACAACAATCGAAACTCTATGGGATGTAGCGAAAGCAGTACTAAGAGGAAAGTACATTGCTCTCCAGGCCTATTTCAAGAAATTAGAAAAAGCGCAAGTCCAAAATCTAACAGCTCACCTAAAGGAACTAGAGGCAGAGCAACAAGAGCACCCCAAACCCAATAGAAGAAGAGAAATAATAAAAATCAGGGAAGAAATAAACAATATAGAAACCGAAGAAACAGTTGAACATATCAATGAAACCAAGAGTTGCTTTTTTGAAAAAATAAACAAAATTGACAAACCTCTAGCCAGGCTTCTCAAAACGAAAAGAGGGAGCACTCAAATAGACAAAATCATGAATGAAAATGGACTGATTACAACCAACCCCTCAGAAATACAATCAATTAGGGGCGCCTGGGTGGCTTAGTCGGTTAAGCGTCCGACTTTCGCTTAGGTCATGATCTCGCGGTTTGTGGGTTCGAGCCCCGCGTCGGGCTCTGTGCTGACTGCCAGCTCAGAGCCTGGAGCCTGTTTCAGTCTGTGACTCCCTCTCTCTCTATGACCCTCCCCTGCTCACGCTGTCTCTCTCTCTCCTAGAAATAAATAAAACATTAAAAAAAAATTAAAAAAAAAAGTTAAAAAAAAAAAAAGAAATACAATCAATTATCAGGGAATACTATGAAAAACTATATGCCAACAAACTGGACAAATTAGAAGAAATGGACAAATGCCTAAACATACACACACTACAAAAATTCATACCAGAAGAGATAGAAAACCTGAACAGACCCATAACAAGTGAGGAAATTGAATCAGTTATCACAAATCGCCCAACAAATAAGAGCCCTGGGTCAGATGGCTTCCCTGGGGAATTCTACCAGTCCTTTAAAACAGAGTTAATACCCATTCTTCTCAAACTATTCAAAAAAATAGAAATCGAAGGAAAAATCTGGACTCATTGTATGAAGCCAGCATCACATTGATTCCCAAGTCAGACAGAGACCCAGCAGAAAAGGAGAACTACAGGCCAATATCCTTGATGAATACAGATGCAAAAATCCTCAACAAGATTCTTGCAAATCGAATCCAACAGCACATAAAAAGAATTATCCACCAGATCAAGTGGGATTCATTCCTGGGTTACAGGGCTGGTTCAATATTCGCAAATTAATCAATGTGATACATCACATTCACAAAAGAAACGATAAAAAACCATAGGAACCTGTCGATAGATGCAGAAAAAGCATTTGACAAAATACAGCATTCCTTCTTAATAAAGACTCTCGAGAAAGTTGGGATAGAAGGAACTTACTTAAACATCATTAAAGCCATCTATGAGAAGCTTTCAGCTAACATCATCCTTAACGGGGAAAAACTGAGAGCTTTCCCCCTGAGATCAGGAACACGACAGGGATGTCCACTCTCACCACTGTTGTTTAACATAGTGCTGGAAGCCCTAGCATCAGCCATCAGACAATAAAACGAAAAAAAGGCATCAGAATTGGCACAGAGGAAGTCAAACTTTCACTTTTCACAGACGACATGATACTCTACATAGAAAACCCGACAGACTCCACCAACAGCCTACTAGAACTGATCGATGAATTCAGCATAGTTGCAGGATACATAAATCGACGAACGAAATGCAATGAAATCAGTTGCATGTTTATACACCAACAATGAAGCAACAGAAAGAGAAATCAAGAAAGTGATCCCATTCACAATTGCACAAAAACCATAAAATACTTAGGAATAAACATAACCAAAGATACAAGAGATCTATATCATGAAAACTATAGAAAACTTATGAAGGAAATGAAGAAGACACAAAGAAATGGAAAAACATTCCATGCTAATGAATCAGAAGAATAAGTATTGTTTAAAAAGTCATTACTACCCAAATCAATCTACACATTCAATGCAATCCCAATCAAAATTGTGCCAGCATTCTCAAAACTAGAACAAACTATCCTAAAATTTGTATGGAACCACAAAAGACCCTGAATACCCAAAGTAATCGTGAAGAGGAAAAACTGGAATTTAAATAAAATCATGGAGGGGTTTATTGGTGGCTCCATCAGTTAAGTGTCGACTCTTGATTTTGGCTCAGATCATGATCTCACATTTCGTGAGGTCAAGCCCTATCGAGCCCTATGTTCCTATATGTGGAACCGACTTGGGATTCTCTCTCTCTCTTAAAATAAACAAACAAACACGAAAAAACTTCAAAATAAAAATTTGGAAAGAATAAAAGTATAAAACAGAACAGTAAAAACCAAGTATCTGATTTTAAGTTGTGCAAAGTATCTGAATAGACTTTTGAAGTTTCTGTTTTTTAAAATTTAAATTGTAATTAGGTAACATTCAGTTTAATGTTAGTTTCAGGTATACAAAAAATATAGTGATTTGACACTTCCATACAACACCTGGTGCTCATCAAAACAAATGCATTCCTTAATTCCCATCACCTATTTCACCCATCCCCGCACCCACCTCCCCTCTAGTAACCATCAGTTTGTTCTCTATAGTTAAGAGTCTGTTTCTTGGTTAGCCTATTTTTATTCCCTTTGATTACTGTCCTGTTTTTTAAATTTCATATATGAGTGAAATCATATATTTGCCTTAATCTCATTGACTTATTTCGCTTACAAAATGCGAAATTCTAGATCCATCCATGTCACTGCAAATCACAAGATTTCATTCTTTTTGATGGCCGAGTGATATTCCATTGCGTATGTATGTATACCACATCCTCTTTATCCATTCATAGGTGGATAGATATTTGGGCTCCAGCCATAGTTTGGTTATTGTTGATAATGCTACTACAAACATTGGCGTGCATCTGCTCCTTTGAACCTGTATTTTTGTAAACTTTGGGTAAATACCTAGTAGTGCAATTGCCAGGTCATAGAGTAGTTCTATTTTTAATACTTTGAGGAACTTCCATACTATTTTCCAGAGGGGCTGCACCAGTTTTCGTCTCACCAACAGTGCAAGATGGTTCCCCTTTCTCTGCATCCTTGCCACAATCTGTGTCCTGAGTTGTAAAGTTTAGCCATTCTGACAGGTGTGAGGTGGTATCTCATGCAGTTTTGATTTGTATTTCCCTGATGATGAGTGATGTTGAGATTCTGAGAGAGATAGAGAGAGACACGAGCAGGGGAAGGGCAGAGAGAAAGGGAGAGAGAATCGCAAGCAGGCTCTGCACACCAGCATGGAGTCCAACATGGGACTTGAACTCATGAACCACAAGATGGTGACCTGAGTCGAAACCATGAGTCAGATGTCCAACTGAATGAGCCACTCAGGCCCCCCCTTATTCGGTTTTTGGGTGTTGAGTTTGGTAAGTTCCTTATAGATTTCGGATATTAACCCTTTACCAGATATGTCATTTGCAAATATCTCCTATTCTGAAGGTTGCTTTTTAGTTCTGTTGATTGTTTCTTTTGCTGTGCTGAAGCATTTTATTTTGAAGTAGTCCCAATGTTTATTTTTGCTTTTGTTTACCTTCCTCAGAGAGATATCTGGGAAAATGTTGCTATGGCTGATAAAGAGGTTGCTGCCAGTGTTCTTCCCTAGGATTTTGATGGTTTGGTATCTCACATTTAGGTGTATAATCCATTTTGAGTGTGTGTTTGGTAAAATGAAATCATCCAGTTTCATTCTTTTACATGTAGTTGACCAGTTTTCCTAACCCCATTTGTTAATGAGACCATTTGTTAGTGTTAATGAAGTTCAGAATTGTGATGCCTCCTGGTTTCGTTTTGTTATTCTAGCTCTGTGAAAAATGCCGGTGGCATTTTAATAGGGATTATATTAAATGCGTAGATTGCTTTCGGTCTTACATACATTTTAACAATGCTTGTTCTTCCAATCCATAAGCGTGGAATATTTTTCCATTTCTTTGTGTCCTCTTCAATTTCTTTCATCAATGTTTTATGGTTTTCAGAGTACAGTTCTTTTCCCTCTTTGGTAAGGCTTATTCATAGGTATCATACGGTTTTTGGTACAATTGTAAATGGGCTGGATTCCTTGATTTCTTTTTGAGGCTTCTTTATTGGTGTACGGGGAGGTATGTTCTCGCCCACCATACATTGTTGATGGCTTTTTTCATGAGAGGATATCATACTTTGTCAAATTCTGTATCTATTGAGAGGATCATATGGTTCTTATCCCTTCTTTTATTAAGGCGGTACATCACATTGATTGATTTCAGAATACTGAACCACCTTTGCCACCAAGGAATAAATCCCACTTGATCATGGCGAATGATTCTTTTAATGGGCTGTTGGATTCAATTTTCTACTTTTTATTGAGAATTTTTGCATCCATGTTCATCAGTGACACTTGACAGTAGTTGTATTTTTTAGTGGGTCTTTGGTTTTGTAACCAACGTAATGCTGGGCTCAGACGAATGAATTTGGAAGTGTTCCTTCCATTTCCCTTTTTTGGGATAGTTACAGAAGTATAGGTATTAACTCTTCTTTAAAAGTTTTATAGACTGGGAGGGGGCAAGATGGCGGAGAAGTAGGGAGCTCCGTACATTGCACTCGCCCCCATATCTCACACGGAAGAGATCTGAAGCTATAGGAAACCTTACAGAACACAAGAGATTGGGAGAGAAAGGATGCAGAATCCACTGAGAAAGCCTTCTAACATGAGTGCGAACTGGGGAAGATAAAATCGGGCCAGGATCAGAGACTCCAGGGATGGGGGCGATCTCCTTCTGCGGGGAGTGAGAGGGGAAAAAGAGAGAGTCTGAAACTGCTCAAGACACGGTCCATGTCTCTGGGTGCCGGGAACCGCACCGGCCTCTCTGGACGGCAATCACAGCAAGGAAGTGGCAATGTTTGCAGCTCCTGCCTTGAAAAATGAAAACTGGTATCTCTTTCTGCTACTATTGGCTCATGTTGGATATAAGCCTGCTGGTATTGACCAGGCCTCACAATATTCCATATCAGGCCCATATTCTGCATACAGATACCTCATAAGGAAAAGCATATTCCTGCCTTTACAAAAGAGATTTTAGATGAAAGCTCTATGGGTGATTGTCAAAAGGCTCTTCTTATGGGCCTTGCAGATCTGAGACTTAGGGGGTCAAGAACACAAGAATTACAATTGAGCCTGGCCCTGAAACTAAGGGCCTATATTGGGGTTAAGAGCAAAACATAGTTACCACATTTATCTTTGCTAATTGGTGAAACACAGCAGTCCCTTCCTCAAGGCCTACTTTCTACTTACACTGGCAGCTGGGATGAGGATGGATAACAGTAGCTAAAACATAACCCAGGGGCAAAAGACTGACCCGTTCAGGGCCCCCATGATACTCTCCACAAACAAACCAATTCAGAAACATTCGTCCTCTTGAGAGCCAGACAAAATACTCCTAACTTATCCATATACAATTTGACCTATATGCTATCCTATTTTTCACTAAGAACATTCTGTTATTTCCTTGGTCAGAATAATTCTACTATTGATATCACAAAAGGCCTCCCATTGTAAGAAATTCCTTTCTATGACTTCATCTTGTTGCTGAACCTTTAAATATACAAAAACCGACAGAACAGAGATGCCTGCCTGGTGACCAGAAAGAATCTCCGGGGCTCTCTCTCTCTCTCTCTCGCCGACACAGTCCATCCTTCAGGGACCCCTGGACCTACCGGAGCCGCCTCGGCCTCTGGCAGCTGGGAATCCTCCGCTCGGGGCACAGAAGGACCATGCGCGCCCAATCCCTGCGCGCCAACTCGTCCCAGAGGGGCTGCGAGCGCGCGGACCACTTCTTTGTGCTCCTGGCTGGCTGGACCGTAGAGGAGCTGCGCGCCTCCGCACATTGTGCTCTGGCGGCCGGACTCCCCGGGGAACCGCGTGCGCGTACCGGGCCTCCGCGCTCCGGGCTGGCTGGAACTCTAGAGGGAAGGCAAAGAGCTGAAAAACTGGGAGATTTGCGCGTGGCTTCGTGTTTCGGCTGATAAGACACAGAGGGACCTGGTTTCCCTCTCTCCAGTAGGCCAGAGCACCCCGCAGGCAACCCCCCGCCCATGCTCGCCAACCCGACCTGGAGGAGAAGGGAGCAGAGATTTTGGCTCCACACCCAGGGCTAAGCAAGAGGCTTGGAATTGCCATGAAGGGATCACCTACGAGGTTGTGTCTACACCAATTCCAGTAGGCCGCGCAGACTGGGAATTGGAAACCAGGCCTGGCCTGGCTTAAAGAGCGCAACCCACTTTGGCTGCGCCCCTTGCCTGGGGAGTTTACACGCCAAAAAAGCAAGGTGCAGCCCTTGGTTCAAGAAGGACTGGAGCCCGTCACTCTCCTCCCCACAACCGCCAAGGCAGAGCCCCCGCCTGAGGCACTGGATCGCGCCACGCACACCCCTGCCTGAGAGCTGCCCGCCTCCCTTTCTTTCTTTTTTTTCTCTCTTTTGTTTCCTTTTTCCCCAAAACACTGACCTGATTAACTCTGATCACCAGAGTGCTTAAACAATCACGAGTCCATTCTGTAAATGTAAGTTCTACACCTACCGACATCTTCACCTCTTTCTCTCAGGAGTAATTAGACTGTACAGTCTCTCTGGATAATACCAGCACCCTTCTCTCACCTCTCCAACCATATTCTACCCTTTATCTCTTTGAAAAAAGCTTCTTATCCCTTCTGCCTGTTCATTCTATTTCCAATTTTGCCTCCACCGCCCTGTCTTCTCTCTCTCTATGCTCTTCAACCAGCACTGCATACACGCAGCTATTTAATTATAGCTAGGAAATCCGGTTATATGATTTAAACTGTTCTTTATCCATTGGTTTTCTTCTTTTTTCCTTTTCTTTTCTTCTTTTTGACCTTTTTATGTATTTTTTAATTTTCTCGTATTCGCCTTTCCTCCTATGTCTTTTCTCTTAACTTTTTTGTTTTCCCCTCTCGGTTTGCATGTTAGTTGGATTTGTCTGTGCGTTTGTGTGCCTCTGCTCCTTGTGTGTTTCTCAGTCTGTTTTCTGCTCGAGTGCTACCTCAAGAAACAAGCCAGATTACACAAGGTGGAGAGTCCCAAATATCACTACGAATAGGAAAATAAAATAACCAAGGTCCCAACAAGAGAGACCAAGAGATACCATTCAAAAAACACTCTCTGAAAGGATAGGCCCTGGACAGTCAAAGACTCTACTTGGATATAGCAGCGATCATAGATACAGAGAGCATAACAGGTCTTTAAAACCAACAAGAGCTGGAAAGCTAACTAAAACGACGAAACGAAAGAGCTCTCCTCCAAAGAAACTCCAAGAAGAAATGACAGCTAATGAACTGCTCAAAACAGATATCAGCAGCATAACTGAACAAGATTTTAGAATAATAATGGTAAAATTAATAGCTGGGCTTGAAAAAAACATAGGGGACATCAAAGAAACTATGGCTACAGACAGAATGGAAAATAAAAATAGGCATGAAGAATTAAAAAATGCGATAAATGAGATACATAATAAATTAGAGGCCTCCAACGCACGGACTGAAGAGGCAGAAAGGAGAATAAGTGATTTAGAAGACACCCTGATAGAAAAACAAGAAGCTGACAAAAAAAGAGACAAACTGATCCAGGAACATGAAAGAAGAGTTCGAGAGCTCAGCGACACGGTCAAACGCAAAAATATCCGTATCATAGGAATACCAGAAGAGGAAGAGAGAGGGAAAGGTGCTGAAGGAGTCCTGGAACAAATTATAGCAGAGAACTTCCCCAACCTGGGGAAGGAAGTAAATGCTGAAATACAAGAGGCAGAGAGGACTCCCCTCAGACGTTATCTGAATCGACCTTCTGTAAGGCAATCATAGTAAAAATGGCAAAATATAAGGACAAAGAGAAACTTTTGAAAGCAGCTAGGGAGAAAAGGGCCCTAACATACAAAGGGAAACCTATCAGAGTGGTGACAGACCTATCTACTGAAACTTGGCAGGCCAGAAAGGAATGGCAGGAGATCTTCAACGTGATGAACAGAAAAAATATGCAGCCAAGAATCCTCTATCCAGCAAGTCTGTCATTCAAAATAGAAGGAGAGATAAAAACCTTTCCAAGTAAACAGAAATTGAAAGAATTTGTCACCACGAAGCCAGCCCTACAAGAAATCCTGAGGGGGATGCTCTGAAGGAAAGGTTGCAAGGAACAAAGATACCAGAGACACCACCACAAACATGAACCCTACAAAAGATACAAAGACTCTAAACCCACATATTTCAATAATAACACTGAATGTAAATGGGCTGAATACTCCAATCAAAAGACATAGGGTAGCAGAATGGATTAAAAAACAAAATCCATCTATATGCTGTCGACAAGAAACTCATTGTAGACTAGAAGATACCTTCAGATTAAAAGTAAGGGGATGGAGAAATATATATCATGCTACAGGAAATCAAAAGAAAGCTGGAGTAGCTATACTTATATCAGACAAACTGGACTTTAAATTAAAGACAATAACAAGAGATGAAGAAGGGCATTACATAATAATTACAGGGTCTATCCATCAGGAAGAACTAACAATCATAGATGTCTATGCACCAAATATGGGAGCACCTAAATATTTAAAACAATTAATCACAAACAGAAACAAGCTTATAGATAAGAATGTACTAAAAGCAGGGGACTTTAATACTCCACTTACAGCAATGGATAGGTCAACCAGACAGAAAATCACTAAAGAAATAATGGACTTGAATGACACATTTTTTTTGTTTGTTTTTTTTGTTTTTTTTAGTACTTTACATCCTGAGGCCAGGGAATTTACTTTCTTCTCAAGTGCACATGGCACATTCTCCAAGACAGATCACGTATTAAGACATAAAGCCGCCCTCAATAAATATAAAAGAATTGAGATCATACCATGCACACTCTCAGATCATAATGCTTTGAAACTTGAAATCAATCACAGGAAGAAGTCTGGAAAACCTCTAAAAACATGGAGGTTAAAGAACACCCTACTAAAGAATGAATGTGCTACTCAGGCAATTAGAGAGGAAATTAAAAAATATATGGAAACAAATGAAAATGAAAACACAATAATCCAAAATCTATGGAATGCGGCAAAGGCAGTCCTAAGAGGAAAGTACACTGCACTCCAGGCTTATTTCAAGAGACTAGAAAAAATGCAAGTCCAAAATCTAACAGCTTACCCAAAGGAACTACAGGCAGAGCAACAAGAACGCCCTATACCCAGTAGAAGAAGAGAAATAGTAAAAATCAGAGCAGAAATAAACAACATAGAGACCAAAAAACAATTAAACAGATCAATGAAACCAAGAGATTTTTTTTTAAATAATAAACAAAATTGACAAACCTCTAGCAAGGTTTCTCAAAAAGAAAAGAGAGAGTAACCAAAGAGACAAAATCATGAAATAAAATGGACTTATTACAACCAACCCCTCAGAAATACAAGCAATTATCAGGGAATACTATGAAAAATTATATGCCAAAGAGTTTCTAAACACATACTCACTACCAAAATTCACACGGGAAGACATAGGAAATATAAACAGACACATAACTAGTGAGAAGAAATCGACTCAGTGATCAAAAATCTCCCAACAAATAAGAGCCATGGACCTGATGGCTTCCCTGGGGAATTCTACCAGTCCTTTAAAACAGAATTAACACTAATTCTTCTCAAGCTGTTCCAAAAAATAGAAACCGAAGAAAAACTCCCAGACTCATTTTATGAAGCCAGCATCGGTCTGATTCCCAGGTCAGACATAGATCCCGCAAAAAACAGAGAACTACAGGCCAATATCCTTGATGGATACAGATGCAAAAATCCTCAACAAGATCCTTGCAAATAGAATCCAACAGCACATGAAAAGAATTATCCACCAAGATCAAGTGGGATTCATTCTTGGGTTACAGGGCTGGTTCAACATTCGCAAATCAATCAATGTGATACATCACATTCACAAAAGAAACGATAAAAAACCATAGGAACCTGTCGATAGATGCAGAAAAAGCATTTGACAAAATACAGCATCCCTTCTTAATAAAGACTCTCGAGAAAGTTGGGATAGAAGGAACCTACTTAAACATCATAAAACCCATCTATGAGAAGCCTTCAGCTAAATTCATCCTCAACGGGGAAAAACTGAGAGCTTTCTCCCTGAGATCAGGAACACGACAGGGATGTCCACTCTCACCACTGTTGTTTTACATAGTGCTGGAAGTCCTAGCATCAGCCATCAGACAACAAAGGAAATCAAAGGCATCAGAACTGGCAAAGAGGAAGTCAAACTTTCACTCTTTGCAGATGACATGATACTCTACATAGAAAACCTGACAGGTTGGGGCGCCTGGGTGGCTTTGTCGGTTAAGCGTCCGACTTTCGCTTAGGTCATGATCTCGCGGTTCGTGGGTTCGAGCCCCGCGTCGGGCTCTGTGCTGACTGTCAGCTCAGAGCCTGGAGCCTGTTTCGGAGTCTGTGTCTCCCTCTCTCTCTGACCCTCCCCTGCTCACGTTATCTCTCTCTCTCTCCTAGAAATAAATAAAAATATTAAAAATAAAAAAAAGAAAGAAAAGAAAACTTGACAGGCTCCATCAGAGCCTACTGGAACTGATCCAAGAATTCAGTAAAGTTTCAAGGTACAAAATCAACGAACAGAAATCGGTTGCATTTTCATACACCAATAATGAAGCAACAGAAAGAGTAATCAAGAAACTGATCCCATTCACAACTGCACACAAAACCATAAAATACCTAGGAATAAACCTAACCAAGAATACAAGAGATCTGTATGATGAAAACTATTGAAAATCTATGAAGGAAATTGAAGAAGACACAAAGAAATGGAAAAACATTCCATGCTCATGAATTGGAAGAATAAATATAGTTAAAATGTCATTACTACCCAAAGCAATCTACACATTCAATGCAACCCCAGTCAAAACAGCACCAGCATACTTCTCAAAACTAGAACAAACTATCCTAAAATTTGTATGGAACCACAAAAGACCCCGAATAGCCAAAGTAATACTGAAGAAGAAAACCAAAACGGGAGGCCTCACCATCCCAGACTTCAGCCTCTACTACAAAGCTGTCATCATCAAGACAGTATGGTATTGGCACAAAAACAGACACATAGACCAATGGAATAGAATTGAGAACTCATAACTGGACCCAAAGGTATACAGCCAACTAATCTTTGACAAAGCAGGAAAGAGTATCCAATGGAAAAAAAAAAAGACAGCCTCTTTAACATATGGTGTTAGGAGACCTGGACAACAACATGCAGAAGAATGAAACTAGATCAATTTCTCACACCATACACAAAAATAAACTCAACATGGATAAAGGACCTGAACGTGAGGCAGGAAACCATCAAAACCCTAGAGGAGAAAGCAGGAAACAACCTCCTTGACCTCCACCGCAGCAACTTCTTACTTGACACATCCCCAAAAGCAAGGGAATCAAGAGCTAAAATAAACCATTGTGACCTCATCAAGATTAAAAGCTTCTGCATGGCAAAGGAAAAAACCCACAAAACTAATAGGCAACCCACGGAATGGGAAAAGATAGTTGCAAATGACATATCAGATAAAGGGTTAATATCCAAAATCTATAAGGAACTCACCAAACTCAACGCCCGAAAAGTAAACAACCCAGTAAAGAAACAGGCAGAAGATAAGAACAGACACTTCTCCAAAGAGGACATCCAGATGGCCACCAGACACATGAAACGATGCTCAGCATCCCTCCTCATCAGGGAAATACAAATCAAAATCACACTGAGATACAACCTCACTCTGGTCACAGTGGCTCAAATGAGCAAATCAGAGAACTCTAGATGCTGGCGAGGATGTGGAGAAACGGGCACCCTCCTACACTGTTGGTGGGAATGTAAACTGGTGCAGCCCCTCTGGAAAACACTGTGGAGGTTCCTCAGGAAACTAACAATAGAACTCCCCTATGACCCAGCAATAGCACTGCTAGGAATTTACCCAAGGGATACAGGAGTGCTGATGCATAGGGGCACATGTACCCCAATGCTCATAGCAGCACTCTCAACAATAGCCAAAACAGGGAAAGAGCCTAAGTGTGCATCAACGGATGAATGGATCAAGAAGATGTGGTTTATCTATGCCATGGAACACTACATGGCGATGAGAAAGAATGAAATCTGGCCATGTGTAGCAACATGGATGGACCTTGAGGGTGTTATGCTGAGCGAAATAAGTCAGGCAGAGAAGGACAGATACCATATGTTTGCACGTATAGGAGGATTAGGAGGAACTTAACGGAGGAACAATGGGGAGAAGGGGGGAAATGGTGGGGGAGAGGGAGAGAGGCAAACCATGAGAGACTCTTGAATGTTGAGCACAAACTGAGGACTGATGGATGTGAGGGGAGGGGGAATGGGCATGAAGGAGGGCAACTGTGGGGATGAGCACTGGGTGTTATATGGAAATCAACTTGACAATAAACTATTTGTAAAATAAATAAATAAAGTGAACTGTTCTTAAAAAAAAAAAGTTTTATAGAATTCACCTGAAGCCATCTGGTTCTGGACTTTTGTTTATTGGGATATTTTTAATTAATGATTCAGTTCCTTTGCTGGTTATGGGTCTGTTCAAGTTTTCTATTTTTTCCTGTTTCAATTTTGATAGTGTATATATTTTTGAAATCCATCCATTTCTTTCAGTTTGTCCAAATTATTGGTGTATAATTTTTCATAGTATTCTCATAAAATTGTTTTTCTGTGGTGTTGATTGTTATTTCTCTTCCTCTGTTCATGATTTTATTTATTTAATTCCTTTCTCTTTTTATAAATCGGGCTAGAGTTTCTTCAACTTTATTAAATTTTTCAGAGAACCAGTTCCTCATTTTATTGATCTATTTTTGTTTTCAGTTTCTATATCATTTATTTCTTGATATAATTCTTGATTTCCTGGTTAATTCATTCATTGCTGGGTAGCTTTCTGTTTAAACTCCGTGTATTTGTGTCCTCGCTCTCTCTTGTGGCTGAAGTCAAATTTTGTTGTGGTCAGAAAAGATGCATGGTATAATCTCGATCTTTTTGTACTTATTGAGGTCTGATCCATGACTCAATATGTGATCTGTACTGGAAAGTGCTCCAGGTTCACTGAATAAGGATGTGTACTCTCCTGCTTTAGGATAAAATGTTCTTTTTAAAAATATATATTTATTTCTTTTCAGGAACACACAATTGAGGGAGGGGCGGAAAAAAATGCCACAGATATTCCGAACCCGGCTCTTGCTGACAGGCTGACAACAGTGAGTCTGATGTGTGGCTGAAACTCACAAATCACCAGATAATGACCTGAGCTGACATTGGACACTCAGCTGACTGAGCCAGCCAAGTGCCCTGGGATGAAATGTTCTGAATATATCTGTTATTTCCATCTGGTCCAGTGTGTCATTCAAAGCAATGTTTACTTGTTGATTTTTAAGCTTAGATGACCTGTTTATTTTATAAGTGGGGCTGTTCAAGACTCATATTGTATTATTATCAATGAGTTCCTTCTCATTTATTACTAATTGTGTTATACATGTGGGTCCTTCCATGTCAGAGGCATTTTACAACTTTACATTTTACAATTCTAGGATCTTACTAATGGATGGTCCCTTTTATTAATGATATAGTGCCCCTCTTCATTGTTGCATTATTTGGTTTAAGGGGCGCCTGGGTGGCTTAGTCGGTTAAGTGTCCGACTTTTGCTTAGGTCATGATCTCACGGTTCGTGGGTTCGAGCCCCGCATCAGAGTCTATGCTGACAGCTCAGAGCCTGGAGCCTGTTTCAAATTCTGTGTCTCCCTCTCTCTCTCACCCTCCCCTGCTCACGCTGTCTCTCTCTCTCTCCTAGAAATAAATAAAAATATTTAAAAAAATTTTAAATATAGTTTGTCTGATATAGAAAATGCTACTCTTCCTTTCTTTTGACTTCCATGTGCATGACAAATGTTTCTCCATCACCTCACTTTCAATCTGCAGAGATATTTAGGTCTAAACTGAGCCTCTTATTGATACTATTGATGGGTCCTGCGGTTTTTTTTGTTTGTTTGTTTTTTATCCTTTCTGACACTGAATATATTTTGACTGGAGTATTTAGTCCATTTATTGTCAGAGTAATTATTTGTAGATCTTTAGTGTCATTTTATTACCTGCTTTTTTTTTTTATTGCTTCTGAAGATTTTCTCTGTTCCTTTCTTGTCTATATCACTTTTGGTCTTCCCACTGAAAGTATACTCTATAATATTTCTTTCAGGCTTGTTTAGTGGTCATGAGCTCCTTTCGGTTTTGTTTATTATCGTAAAATCTTTTTCTCTCCTTCTTTTCTGAACGATAGATTCAGCAGACAGAGTATTACTGGCCGCAGATTTTCCCCATTCAGCACGTTTGTTGTAGCATGCCAATTTGTTCTGGCTTGACAAGTTTTTGTGGAGAGATCTGCAGCTAGTCTTATGGGTCTTCCCTTGTAAGTTAGGGACTTCGTTTGTCTTTCATTGCTTTTAGGACTTTGTCTTTATTGCATATTTTGCTAATTAATTATAATTATATACAATTATTATATATTTAATTATAATTAATTATAATATGTATTAGTGTTAGCCTTTGTATGTTGATTTTGATGAGAATTCTCTGTGCTTCCTGGATTTGGATGTGTGTTTTCTCCCCTAGATTAGGGAAGTTTTTAGCGATTATTTCCTAAAATAAATTTGTCTGTCTCCTTTTCTCTCTTTTCTTCTTCTGGGACATCTGCAATACAAATGCTAGTACTAGGTCTATTGTCACATTGCATAATCATACTTTCTTTTCTTCAGCTTTTTCATTTTCCATTATTTTGTCTTATAGGTCACTTATTTATTCCACTGCTTCTTCCATCCTTGTATTGGCTGCATCAATCCTTTTAAAATCTCAGTTATTGGGGCGCCTGGGTGGCTTAGTCGGTTAAGCGTCCGACTTTCGCTTAGGTCATGATCTCGCGGTTCGTGGGATCGAGCCCCACGTCAGGCTCTATGCTGACCGTCAGCTCAGAGCCTGGAGCCTGTTTCAGTCTGTGACTCCCTCTCTCTCTGACCCTCCCCTGCTCACGCTGTCTCTCTCTCTCCTAGAAATAAATAAAAATATTTAAAAAATTTAAAAAATCTCAGTTATTGAAATTTTCATTTCTAACTGCTTGTTTAATCTCTTTTATCTCTGCAGTAAAGGACTCCCTGAAGTCTTCCATTCCTTTCTCAACCTCGGCTAGTATCCTTATGATAATCGCTTTACATTTTCCATCAGAAATATTAATAATATCTTTTCACAAGGATCTCTGGCCATGACTGTACCTTGTTCTTTCATTTGGGATTAAATACTCTGTTGTGACATTTTGCCTACGTCTCTTTTTCTGTGTGTTAGGAAAATCCGTTATATTTCCTGCCCATAAGCGTAATGGCCCAGTGAACAAAAGGTTCTATAATGTCCATAGCCTGGGGCTTTAGGATGTGTCTCCAATATATGCTGTATGCAGTCTGCTCTTGTGTTCTGGATGCTCTACCTTTCCGATCAGTCATCTGTAGAGGCTCTCTGCCTGCGGTGGGCAGTTTCTGCTCCCTGGCCTGAATGTGGTGAGCTTTAACTAGTGTGTTCTCGTCTGCTTATGAAAGGACACCTGTCACGACCCCCACCAGCTCTGCGCCCTGTGAACTCTTGGTCAGCAGACATTACATGGGTAGGGGTTTGTGCTGGTCGTCAGGGCAAAAGTCTCACTGCACTTGGACTGAGGCAAGTGTGACTGAGAAGAGCAGGCCCACCAGAGCTCAGCAGTGTGGGGCCTGGCTTATGCAAGATAGACAGCCAGTGTTAATAAACATTTCTTTAAAGAAAGATGTACACATGTAAAGATGCCCAGACACATGTAAAGATGCCCAAAATCACTGATCATCGGAAACATGCAAATCAAACCAACAATGAGATATCATTTTACAACTGTCACGTGGCTAAAATCAAAAAGACAAGAAGAAAATTTTGGCAAGAATATGGAGGAAAGGGAACCCTTACCTGTGGGGATGAGCACCGGGTGTTGTATGGAAACCAACTTGACAATAAACTATTAAAAAAAAAAAGGAATGGGAACCCTCATGCACTGTTGGTAGGAACGTAAATTGGTGCAGCCACTGTGGAAAACACTCTGGGGTTTCTCAAACTATTAAAAATAGAAATAACGTATGATATAATCATTCCATTCCTGAATATTTACCTAAGAAAATGAAAACACTAATTCCAAAAGACATGTGCACCTTATGTATATTGCAGCATTGTGTACAATAGCCATGTTATGGAAGAAACTTAAGTGTCCAGACAATACAAGGAAAGTACGTTATGCATGTGCAATCACTTATTAATCAGCCATGAAAAAGGATGATATCTAGCCCTCTGTGACAACATGAGTGGACCTAAAGAGTGTTATTCTAAGTGAAATAAGCGTGACTGAAAAACGCAAATACCATATGATTCCACTTATGTGTGCAACCTGAAAAATAGGAATGAACAAACATCAGACCCATAAATACAGAGAACAGACTGATGGTTTCCAGAGGGAGGGGTTTGGGGATGGGAAACATAGATGTAGGGGAAATGAAGGCGCATGCTTCCAGTTATGGAATGAATAACTTATGAGAATAAAAGGTGTAGCACAGAGAATAAAGCCAGTGATATCGGAAGAGCGTTTTATAGTGACGGATGATGACTACAATTGTGGGAACATAAATTAATGTATAGAGATGGTGACTCGCTATGTTGTACACCAGAATCTAATGTAATATTGTGCGTCAGTGTTAGTTAAAATAAAAAACAGTCTTGCAAACCTTAATTTTTCCACACATGAGTTTGCAACATTGTAAGTTTTGGCATGAGTGTTTCAATTATTCTGAAGCCAAATCCACTGAGAAACTGACAATAAGGACAAGTAATGTATTTCTCTATTACTATATGTTTCATTAGGGCAAATTTTTATGCCATTGTCCATTGTTATATTTTGAAGCATCGAGAAAAGTGACTGACATATAGTGGGCGTTCAACAACTTTTTATTCATTGAATGAATAAATAAAATAACATATCTTATTTTTCTTGCCATAATGATTTACTGTGTAACCCAAACGAGGAACTATTTTTGATATATTCACTATTAGGTCAGGTAAAAAGTCTGTACTGTGCTATGCTATTTTGGGATAAATATATGGAGACAAAAGCCCTTTGGTTTCTCAAAAATCAAATCGGAAGGTAACCATGGCTTCTTTCTTCATACAGAATTAGAAATATTCCCACTTTTATTATAGCAAGAATCTAAATAAACAATAGCCTGAGAAAAATATAAATAAAATAAAATTCTCTCTTGACAACAAAAATAATTGTCTTAAATTTTTACTGATATAAGGAGGTTTCCTTGGAATTTGTGAGATAGATGAGTTTTTTAGGATTGTTTTAGTCCTGAGTCCATTTTTCACAACAAGGAAAATGCCCAAATTTATCCTTCCATGTTGACAAGGTAAGAAGTACGTTAGAAAGTAGTATTCCCACTAGGGAATTTGCACAGTGTTTCTTGCCAAGAGGTGTCTACTGAGGTTCATTATATGTATGAAGAAAATCTCCCACAGCTTTATATAAAGAGAAAGAACCATTCCTTAAAAGATGTCATTGGTTTCCACATATAAACATTCTCAGGATCTTTCAAATCAAAAGGACAAATTTATATTAGGGACCTAGGATATGATGTGATGCCACTGAACACAGAAAGAATATTCAATCCTTATCTCTAATGAACACTTAGTTCCTTTGGAAAGAAAATATCAAATCGATTTGTAAGAACAGAGAGCACGACCATTAAATAGCAGAAAGGCAAGGTAGGTGTTGTATGTGGGTGGGAGTGATCTCTTCAGCTTCATGATTTTATCCTTTTTCATTTCCATGTGTGTTGTGACCTCTCTCTCTATGCAAAGTTCTGTACTAAAAATATACGTAAATAAATTGAAAACTTTTACAATGCAACATCATTATGACTCAAAACATTAAAACACGTTTGCTTTAATGAAGAATGATATAGGTATACTGCTTGCATTTGTGGGCATTTCGGTGAATTAAAATATGTGTGTATTTGCGTAAAAATCTTAACATCATGAACCCTGGATTCAAGCCACATGACAGGAGTGATTTGGGGAATGAAAAGGAAGAACATGCAATCTTTGTGAGTCTTCTGGTGGGGTAAGTACACAACTAACAAGGATTAATGAAAAGAAATGGACTTTTAATCACACTGGACACTACACTTCCTAAAAGTAACTACCCCAATGTTAAGTATTATACTTAATGAAGCATAGTCATAGATAGTGGATTAATCAAGCCTCACAACACAGCTGGTAAGAAAACAATGTTTCAAAGGTCTGTTTTGGGGCAACTCGGTGACTCAGTCAGTTAAATATCCACTCTTGAATACTGCTCAGGTAGTGATCTCACGGTACATGAGATCAAGCCACACATCGAGCTGTGTGTTGACAGCATGGTGCCTGCTTGGGATTCTCCCTCTCCCTCTGTCTGCCCTTCCCCAACACATCTTCTCTCTCTCTCAAAAATAAATAAATAAGCATTGGTTTTTTAATTAAAGAAAGAGAAAAGCTCTATGTGTTAACTGTACCAGTTGACAGGATCCAAGTTCTCTGACTTCATATTCTATTTTCGTATCTGCTACAAGTGTTTTATGAACTTCTTACCAGTGCCAATTGCAAGATACACATTTTTTTTATCATATCCCACATCACACATCTACACGTACGCTCACTCATGTAATGGAGACAAATATAGTAAATCCAAAAAGAAGCAATGAACTGCCAAATTTGTGATATATTTCAGCTCCTCGTGTGACAAGCATGAACCCACATCACATTGTTCTTTTAAGCACTGATGCCCTTATTGTCTCACATCACCAGGCAGTACTATCAATTACTCTTTCTCTTGGTCTTCAAGTACTGAACCTGTGACAAGGAACCATTTCCTTCCAGTTGGACGTTTCTTGTTATGACAAAAGTTCTGTACTGCAAAATTCAGTTTAGGATTTAAGGCATAGGCCCAAGAAACAGCGCTATGGCTTGCATCTATGCATTCAGACTGGTCTCGTTGAGTTCAGCAAGTCCTGAACTTACCTAAAGTCCATGAATTCAAGCAGCGTGGTCTAGGGCCAGGAGATGTTGGATGAAAGAAATGAAGCCATATGGTAAGTCAGCATGACTGGCTCCTCGGAACCACTCCTTTGTTTTCTTCTTTTCTCTAATATAAGAGCAATCGTAACTTTCTCCTTCCCTGATAATTTTACTAATAAAATTTGCTCTATTGCATTTCTTAGGCAAATACAGCAATTTGTTGCTCATTCTTTTAGACGTGCTACAAAATAATAATGTTTGGCATTAAGACTCATACTCTTTCATGATTACAAGTATCAAATGACTTCAATGGAGTTATACCACAGAGAAAAAATCCCTGCATAATCCATTCTACCCAAATGAATAAACTGGCCCTCAGGAAACCCCATACTGAAATACAAGTCCTCACTTTCACTTGAATCCACCAACAAGAGAAATGACAGTCATGAGTCCGGGCAATGCAAGCGTTCCAAAATTCTTCATCCTCCTGGGTTTCTCTGACCATCCCTGGTTGGAAATGCCACTCTTCATAACGGTGCTTGTGGCTTACATATGCACACTAGTGGGAAACATCTCCATTATTGTGGTGTCCAGGGTGGACCCTCATCTTGACAGCCCTATGTACTTCTTCCTTTCCAACCTCTCCTTCCTGGACCTGTGTTTTACCACAACCACCATCCCTCAGCTGCTGCTGAACCTCTGGGGCCCAGATAAGTCCATCAGCTATGGAGGCTGTGTGGCCCAGTTCTATGTGTTTCACTTCCTGGGGGCTACAGAATGCATCATCCTGGCGGTCATGTCCTTGGATCGGTACATAGCCATCTGCAAGCCCTTGAGGTACCCGGCTATCATGCATCGGAGACTCTGTGTCTCCCTAGTGGCTGTGGCGTGGATAAGTGGTTTGGCTAACTCCTTGCTTCAGGCGTCCCTCACTGTCCAACTGCCGCTTTGTGGTAACAACAAAGTAGATGATTTCCTGTGTGAGGTTCCAGTGATGATCAAGATGTCCTGTGTCGACACCACTTTCAATGTAACTGTGCTCTCTGGCGTGGTGACATTATTTACCTTGATTCCCTTGTCTCTTATCCTTGTCTCCTATGGGTTCATTGTAGCTACAGTGCTCAGAATTCGTTCATCAACGGGAAAGAAGAAGGCCTTCAACACCTGTGGCTCTCATGTTATTGTTGTCTCTCTCTTCTACGGGCCAGTAATGTGCATGTAAGTGCAACCTTCTGGCACTAACTCCCAGGCCAAGAACAAACTCATGGCCCTGTTCTACAGTCTGCTGACTCCTATGCTTAACCCTTTTATCTATACTCTGAGGAACAAGGACATGAAAGGGGCAATAAGGAGACTTCTTCTCCCCTTGAGCCATCAGGGAAGAGAATAAGCACTGCTACTTTATACTTAACACTCTCCATGTAAAAATCCAAAGAGCCCCTGCCCTAAATTCTCTCTCAATGTGCCCTTCTCCAAAACGGTCAGCATCCTTCAGTAAATATCCAACCTACATGCATGTTTTGTCAGCTCAGTTTTAATCTTTAGCCCGCATTTTGCAATGGGAACCTTAATCTCAATTTTTCTAAAATTTGCGTGACAGGGAATCCCTGTCATTAAGTCCTCAAAGCCCATCTTTGAGTAGGAATCTAAAAAGTGAGCAGTAAATAAATTCCCACTGCCTGACTCATTCACCATCAAACAAACAAATCAAACCCTATCATTTTATGTGTAATGTTACAAATATAATGCAAGTAATGTAGACCACAATTTATCATCTTGCCATTATGGATATGATATTATGAGTAGAGTTTGCTAACCAACTTTTTATTTTTATATTTATTGAAGTATAACTGATATATTAGTTTCAGGTATACAACACAGTGATTTAAAAATCATATACCTTGGGATGCCTGGGTGGCTCAGTCGATTGAGTGACCAATTTCAGCTCTTGTCATGATATCATGGCTCATGGGTTTTAACCCCGTGTTGGGCCCTGTGCTGACAGCTCAGAGCCTGGAGCCTGCTTCAGATTCTTTGTCTCTCTCTGCCCCTCCCTCTCTCTCTCTCTCTGTCCTTCTAAAAAATGAATAAATGTTTAAAAATTTGCAAATTATTAAAAAATAAAATAAAAATCATATACTTTATCAAATGCTTACCATGGTAAATGTAGTCACCATCTTCACCCTAGACTATTATTACGATATTATTGACAGTGTTTCCTGTGCTATACTTTTCATCATTTTGATTTGCTTACTTTATAACTAGAACTTTGTACCTCTTAATCTCCTTCGTTTAATTTGTCTGCAGCCTGACCTGCACCCCTCTGCCAACTACTAGTTTGATCTCTGTATTTATGGGTCTATTTCTTGTTTTGTTGTTGTTTGTTTGTTCACTAGTTTTGTTTTTTAGCTTCTACATATAAGTGACATCATATGGTATTTGTCTTTTTCGCCTGACATACATCACTTAGCAAAATACCCTATAAGTCCATCCATGCTGTTGTCAATGGAAAGGTGTCACTCCTTTTTTATGGCTAAATAGTATCCTATTGTATATGCATACCTCTCCTTATTTATCTATCCTTATATATCTACTGATATACACTTGGGTTGCTTCTATGTCATAGCTATGTAAATAATGCTGCAATAAAGATTAAAGATAGTGGTATATATATCTTTTTGAATTAGTGGGTTTTTTCCTTAGATAAATACCTATAATTGGAGTTACTGGGTTATAAAGTATTTCTATTTTTAATTTTTATTTTTAATTAAAAATATTTTAATCCGTGGTGGTTGCACCAATTTATATTGCCACCAACAGTGTCAATCAACTCTTTTTAGGAATTACCATCAAGACCAAATGGGATAATATCTCATGTCTTATACCTGACACTCTCAACCACACATTCATCCTTCATAAATAATTCAAAAATAATATCGAACTTTTACTTTCCTAAATGTCTTCATGGAATTTCTTATTTTTGAGGTATTTGACTGAAGTAACTATTTCCAGGTTTCCAAAGGGAAATGTTGAGGACTCGAATCCTGAGAGACTTCTGTGTAGCCTCCTGGTGCTGACAGTCATGTAGCCTTCACTGGGGAGTTAATTTACCTAGTATGAGAATATTAGGTGTATCCTAATCATCCATCAAAGGATGAACTAGTTAAATCAGTTAGGAATCAGAGTATTAGACATTAAGAAAAAAATGGAGAAGGTGGAGGATAACGTTGGAGGGACAGAAAATAAAGTGGCTATCACATCACCAATTCTGAGATAGAAGTAATGAGGCAGAAAGATATATGATGATGTGGGAGAGAAAATTCAATTGATTTTATCCGTAACACTTATTCATTATAAGCTGTCATTTTTTCATACTTCTTTACTCCCCACCCTTAGAAAACTCTCATCTTTTAACTTATATTTGAGGTAGATATGTAATTATTTTTTTAACAATTAAGTACTTTCATGTAAGGTATTCATACATCTGTCCATCCTGGCACCATTGCGTTTCCACTTTCCCTTTCAAATGACAAGAACAAAATCCACTGACTCATATTGTACAGCTTTTAATATAGAAATATATAATGATTACAGTAACTAATTAATCATTATAAATTGATTCATGTTTAATTTCTGTTCTATGCATTGCCACAAACTTTTCTCTGTAAACACAAATGGAAGGACCATATGATCCTGCTGTTGTTTGAAACAAGGAAATACACTCTTTTGGAGGCAAGCTGATTCTCTGGAACGAGCTTGTGTCTGTTAAATATTTCTGTTTTCACTATGTGCATCTCTTTCATAGTACGGACTCTTGAAACTTAAATTTCTTTGGATGACTACTTCTTTCTCAAAAAAAAAAAAAAGGTAGAAAAAATAATGAGGTCCTTTTATCTCACTTGGTAACCAAAGGAGTCAATACAATAGTAGCTATACAAAAGACTCTGAATAAATGTTCTTAAATTAATGAAAAGTATTACCCATGGTGAAAACCTATAACACAGGCTCATGTAACATGTCATGTACTAAACACTGTGTTTAGCAGATATGGTTAGCAGCTGACGTTTAAGGCAGTGTTTCTCAAACTATCTTCTGACACTACTCCAGTAGATCTTAACAGCAGTTTTAAAAAGTAATCCATAGGGGCGCCTGGGTGGCTTAGTCGGTTAAGCATACGACTTTCACTTGGGTCATGATCTCGCGGTTCGTGGGTTCGGGCCCCGCGTCGGGCTCTGTGCTGACTGCCAGCTCAGAGCCTGGAGCCTGTTTCAGTCTGTGACTCCCTCTCTCTCTGACCCTCCCCTGCTCACGCTGTCTCTCTCTCTCTCTCTCCTAGAAATAAATAAAACATTAAAAAAAATTATAAAAAAAAAATAAAAAAAAAAAAAGTAATCCATATTTAAACAAATTTGGGAAAGTCAACTATTATATTTGGAGTTTTGGCGTGTGAGAAGTGAATTAACACGTTAAATGTGTGATGACTCCAAAGTACACTGTTAACTATGTTTAACACTTTTCAAACACTTTTCCTTCTGATTTTATTGGCTTCTCTTTGAGAGTAAATAACATACAGCACATTTGGGAAATAACTCATTGGAAAACTCTGAATCCCAGAATAGAAATATAGATCATAAAGGAAGGGGCAAGATGGCGAAGTAGGGAGCTCCGTACCTGCACTGGCGCCCAGGCATCACACGGAAAAGATCTGAAGCCGTAGGAAACCGTACCACACCCAAGAGACTGGGAGAGAAAGGACGCAGACTCCACTGAGAAAGCCTTCCAACGTGAGTGCGAACTGGGGAAGTAAAAGTCGGGCCTGGATTGGGGACTGGAGAGACGGGCCACCCCCTCTGTGGGGAGTGAGAGGGGAAAAAGAGAGTCCGAAACAGAAAAACCTCCGCTCGGGGTGTAGAAAATCTTTGCGCACAAAATACCCGCGCGTCAGGCCCCCCCGCGCTCCAAGTCGCCCAGGAGGGGCTGCGCTCCGATTTGCTGCTTTGTGCGGGCTCCCGGCTGCCGGGGAGACGCTGCGCACCTGCGGCCATCGC
>NW_024081260.1:937898-943435 GCF_003009895.1 Hyaena hyaena | reverse complement strand
TCTATACTCTGAGGAACAAGGACATGAAAGGGGCAATAAGGAGACTTCTTCTCCCCTTGAGCCATCAGGGAAGAGAATAAGCACTGCTACTTTATACTTAACACTCTCCATGTAAAAATCCAAAGAGCCCCTGCCCTAAATTCTCTCTCAATGTGCCCTTCTCCAAAACGGTCAGCATCCTTCAGTAAATATCCAACCTACATGCATGTTTTGTCAGCTCAGTTTTAATCTTTAGCCCGCATTTTGCAATGGGAACCTTAATCTCAATTTTTCTAAAATTTGCGTGACAGGGAATCCCTGTCATTAAGTCCTCAAAGCCCATCTTTGAGTAGGAATCTAAAAAGTGAGCAGTAAATAAATTCCCACTGCCTGACTCATTCACCATCAAACAAACAAATCAAACCCTATCATTTTATGTGTAATGTTACAAATATAATGCAAGTAATGTAGACCACAATTTATCATCTTGCCATTATGGATATGATATTATGAGTAGAGTTTGCTAACCAACTTTTTATTTTTATATTTATTGAAGTATAACTGATATATTAGTTTCAGGTATACAACACAGTGATTTAAAAATCATATACCTTGGGATGCCTGGGTGGCTCAGTCGATTGAGTGACCAATTTCAGCTCTTGTCATGATATCATGGCTCATGGGTTTTAACCCCGTGTTGGGCCCTGTGCTGACAGCTCAGAGCCTGGAGCCTGCTTCAGATTCTTTGTCTCTCTCTGCCCCTCCCTCTCTCTCTCTCTCTGTCCTTCTAAAAAATGAATAAATGTTTAAAAATTTGCAAATTATTAAAAAATAAAATAAAAATCATATACTTTATCAAATGCTTACCATGGTAAATGTAGTCACCATCTTCACCCTAGACTATTATTACGATATTATTGACAGTGTTTCCTGTGCTATACTTTTCATCATTTTGATTTGCTTACTTTATAACTAGAACTTTGTACCTCTTAATCTCCTTCGTTTAATTTGTCTGCAGCCTGACCTGCACCCCTCTGCCAACTACTAGTTTGATCTCTGTATTTATGGGTCTATTTCTTGTTTTGTTGTTGTTTGTTTGTTCACTAGTTTTGTTTTTTAGCTTCTACATATAAGTGACATCATATGGTATTTGTCTTTTTCGCCTGACATACATCACTTAGCAAAATACCCTATAAGTCCATCCATGCTGTTGTCAATGGAAAGGTGTCACTCCTTTTTTATGGCTAAATAGTATCCTATTGTATATGCATACCTCTCCTTATTTATCTATCCTTATATATCTACTGATATACACTTGGGTTGCTTCTATGTCATAGCTATGTAAATAATGCTGCAATAAAGATTAAAGATAGTGGTATATATATCTTTTTGAATTAGTGGGTTTTTTCCTTAGATAAATACCTATAATTGGAGTTACTGGGTTATAAAGTATTTCTATTTTTAATTTTTATTTTTAATTAAAAATATTTTAATCCGTGGTGGTTGCACCAATTTATATTGCCACCAACAGTGTCAATCAACTCTTTTTAGGAATTACCATCAAGACCAAATGGGATAATATCTCATGTCTTATACCTGACACTCTCAACCACACATTCATCCTTCATAAATAATTCAAAAATAATATCGAACTTTTACTTTCCTAAATGTCTTCATGGAATTTCTTATTTTTGAGGTATTTGACTGAAGTAACTATTTCCAGGTTTCCAAAGGGAAATGTTGAGGACTCGAATCCTGAGAGACTTCTGTGTAGCCTCCTGGTGCTGACAGTCATGTAGCCTTCACTGGGGAGTTAATTTACCTAGTATGAGAATATTAGGTGTATCCTAATCATCCATCAAAGGATGAACTAGTTAAATCAGTTAGGAATCAGAGTATTAGACATTAAGAAAAAAATGGAGAAGGTGGAGGATAACGTTGGAGGGACAGAAAATAAAGTGGCTATCACATCACCAATTCTGAGATAGAAGTAATGAGGCAGAAAGATATATGATGATGTGGGAGAGAAAATTCAATTGATTTTATCCGTAACACTTATTCATTATAAGCTGTCATTTTTTCATACTTCTTTACTCCCCACCCTTAGAAAACTCTCATCTTTTAACTTATATTTGAGGTAGATATGTAATTATTTTTTTAACAATTAAGTACTTTCATGTAAGGTATTCATACATCTGTCCATCCTGGCACCATTGCGTTTCCACTTTCCCTTTCAAATGACAAGAACAAAATCCACTGACTCATATTGTACAGCTTTTAATATAGAAATATATAATGATTACAGTAACTAATTAATCATTATAAATTGATTCATGTTTAATTTCTGTTCTATGCATTGCCACAAACTTTTCTCTGTAAACACAAATGGAAGGACCATATGATCCTGCTGTTGTTTGAAACAAGGAAATACACTCTTTTGGAGGCAAGCTGATTCTCTGGAACGAGCTTGTGTCTGTTAAATATTTCTGTTTTCACTATGTGCATCTCTTTCATAGTACGGACTCTTGAAACTTAAATTTCTTTGGATGACTACTTCTTTCTCAAAAAAAAAAAAAAGGTAGAAAAAATAATGAGGTCCTTTTATCTCACTTGGTAACCAAAGGAGTCAATACAATAGTAGCTATACAAAAGACTCTGAATAAATGTTCTTAAATTAATGAAAAGTATTACCCATGGTGAAAACCTATAACACAGGCTCATGTAACATGTCATGTACTAAACACTGTGTTTAGCAGATATGGTTAGCAGCTGACGTTTAAGGCAGTGTTTCTCAAACTATCTTCTGACACTACTCCAGTAGATCTTAACAGCAGTTTTAAAAAGTAATCCATAGGGGCGCCTGGGTGGCTTAGTCGGTTAAGCATACGACTTTCACTTGGGTCATGATCTCGCGGTTCGTGGGTTCGGGCCCCGCGTCGGGCTCTGTGCTGACTGCCAGCTCAGAGCCTGGAGCCTGTTTCAGTCTGTGACTCCCTCTCTCTCTGACCCTCCCCTGCTCACGCTGTCTCTCTCTCTCTCTCTCCTAGAAATAAATAAAACATTAAAAAAAATTATAAAAAAAAAATAAAAAAAAAAAAAGTAATCCATATTTAAACAAATTTGGGAAAGTCAACTATTATATTTGGAGTTTTGGCGTGTGAGAAGTGAATTAACACGTTAAATGTGTGATGACTCCAAAGTACACTGTTAACTATGTTTAACACTTTTCAAACACTTTTCCTTCTGATTTTATTGGCTTCTCTTTGAGAGTAAATAACATACAGCACATTTGGGAAATAACTCATTGGAAAACTCTGAATCCCAGAATAGAAATATAGATCATAAAGGAAGGGGCAAGATGGCGAAGTAGGGAGCTCCGTACCTGCACTGGCGCCCAGGCATCACACGGAAAAGATCTGAAGCCGTAGGAAACCGTACCACACCCAAGAGACTGGGAGAGAAAGGACGCAGACTCCACTGAGAAAGCCTTCCAACGTGAGTGCGAACTGGGGAAGTAAAAGTCGGGCCTGGATTGGGGACTGGAGAGACGGGCCACCCCCTCTGTGGGGAGTGAGAGGGGAAAAAGAGAGTCCGAAACAGAAAAACCTCCGCTCGGGGTGTAGAAAATCTTTGCGCACAAAATACCCGCGCGTCAGGCCCCCCCTCGCTCCAAGTCGCCCAGGAGGGGCTGCGCTCCGATTTGCTGCTTTGTGCGGGCTCCCGGCTGCCGGGGAGACGCTGCGCACCTGCGGCCATCGCCCTCAGGCGGGCCTGGACCCCCGAGGAGGCGCGCGGGCGCCGGCCGTGCTCCTGGCTGGCTGGGGCTCTAGAGGGAAGGCAAGGCGCTAAAAACTGGCAGATGTGACCTCGAGTTCGTGTTTTGGGTGATTGAGACACAGAGGGAACTTGACCTCCTCACTCCAGCGGGCTCAGCGCGCCGGCGGACAAAGCCCCCCACCCCACCCAGGCCCCCCAGGCCCCACACGGAGGAGAAGGAGCAGCGGCTTCTGGCTCCGCCCCAGAGCCAGCCTGGAAGATTGGAATCGCCCTGAGGGGGAAGCCAGGGGATCCCTGAGGCAATTTCAGCGGGGCGCTTGGCCTAGGATTTGGAGGCTGGGACTTGCCTGGGTTGACAAGCGCAACAAACCTTGCCTGAGCCCCTGGCGCAGGAAGTTTACACGCCTGTAAAAGCGAGGTGGAGCTCGCCACTGTCCTCCCTACAACCTCCAGGCAGAATTCCCGCCTGACTCATTGGATCACACCACGCGCATCCCTGCTGGAGAGCTGCCCCCCCTCCCTTCCCCCCTTTTTTTTTTGTGTTGTTTCTGGGTTTTTTTTGTTTTTTGTTTGTTTGTTTGGATTTGGTTTTGTTTTTTTCTTTTTTTCCGCAGAACACTGACCTGATTAACTCTGGTCACTGGCGTACTTAAACAATCAAATTTAGTCCATTCTGTAGATGTAAATTCTACACCTCCTGACCTTTTCATCTCTTTCTCTCAGGACTAATTAGACTATATAGTTTCTCTGGATAATACCAGCATCCTTCTCTCACCTCTCCAACCATATTCTACCTTTTACCTCTTTGAAAAAAGCTTCTTATCCCTTCTGCCTGTGCATTCTATTTCCAATTCTGCCTCATCCCTCCCAGTCCTCTCTCTCCTTCTTTATGCTCTTCAACCAGCACTGCATACACACGGCTATTTAACTGTAGCTGGGAAATCCGGTTATATGCTTTAAACCGTTGTCTGTCGGTTTTCTTCTTTTTTCCTTTTCCTTTCTCCTTTTTGACCCTTTTATGTATTTTATACTCCCTATCATTCGCCTTCCCTCCTCCGTCTTTTCTCTTAACTTTTTCGTTTTCCCTCTCGCCTTGCATGCTAGTTGAATTAGCCTGTGCGTTTCTGTGCTCCTGCTCCCTGTGTGTTTGTCTGTTTTCTTTTCCAGGGCTACCTCAAGAAATAAGCCAGAGTACACAGGGTGGAGAGTCCCAAATATCACTACGAATAGGAAAATAAAATAACCAAGGTCCCAACAAGAGAGACCAAAGGATACCATTCAAAAATCACTCCCTGAAAGGATAGGCCCTGGACAGTCAAAGAGTCTTCTTGGATAGAGCAGCGCTCATAGGTGCAGAGAGACAACAGGTCTTTAAAACCAACAAGAGCTGGAAAGCTAACTAAAATGATGAAATGAAAGAGCTCTCCTCCAAAGAAACTCCAAGAAGAAATGACAGCTAATGAACTGCTCAAAACAGATATCAGCAGCATAACTGAACAAGATTTTAGAATAATAATGGTAAAATTAATAGCTGGGCATGAAAAAAACATAGGGGACATCAAAGAAACTATGGCTACAACAGAATGGAAAATAAAAATAGGCATGAAGAATTAAAAAATGCGATAAATGATACATAATAAATTAGAGGCCTCCAATGCACGGATTGAAGAGGCAGAGAGGAGAATAAGTGATTTAGAAGACACCCTGATAGAAAAACAAGAAGCTGACAAAAAAAGAGACAAACTGATCCAGGAACATGAAAGAAGAGTTCAAGAGCTCAG
>NW_024081260.1:932097-934104 GCF_003009895.1 Hyaena hyaena | reverse complement strand
GACCCAGCAATAGCGCTGCTAGGAATTTACCCAAGGGATACAGGAGTGCTGATGCATAGGGGCACATGTACCCCAATGTTCATAGCAGCACTCTCAACAATAGCTAAAACATGAAAAGAGCCTAAGTGTCCATCAACGGACGAATGGATCAAGAAGATGTGGTTTATCTATACCATGGAATACTCACGGCAATGAGAAAAAATGAAATCTGGCCATGTGTAGCAACATGGATGGACCTTGAGGGTGTTATTCTGAGTGAAATAAGTCAGGCAGAGAAGGACAAATATCATATGTTTGCACATATAGGAGGATTAGGAGGAAATTAACAGAGGACCAAGGGAGAGAAGCAGGGGGGAAATGGTGGGGGAAAGGGAGAGAGGCAAACCATGAGAGACTCTTGAATGCTGACAAAAACTGAGAACTGAATGATGTAGGGGGGAGGGGCGATGGGCATGGAGGAGGGCAATTGTGGGGATGAGCACTGGATGTTATGTGGAAACTAATTTGGCAATAAACTATTTGTTAAAAAAAAATAAAAAAATAAAATTCTCAAAAAAAAAGAAATATAAATCATAAAAGAGCTGAAGAAAGCAGAAAATATCACTGTTGGACTGTATGAATAAACAGTCTCTTATCAAGTGTTTGAAATAAAGCTTCCATAACAGTACCATTATAGCTTCCCAAATGTCTGAAATCTTAACGGTAAACTTCATTAGGTGGGATGTACTTTTACAAGTCAATTACTACATTTTCAACTTTAAATCACTGTACAAGAGTCTAGTTTTTTCCTCTTTCCCCCTGAGATCAGGAACACGAGAAGGATGTCCACTCTCACCACTGTGGCTTCACATAGTGCTGGAAGTCCTAGCATCAGCCATCAGACAACAATGGAAATAAAACTCATCAGAATTGGCAAAGAAGAAGCCAAAATTACACTTTTCGCAGGCGACATGATACTTTACATAGAAAACCCGACAGACTCCACCAGAAGCCTACTAGAACTGATCCAAGAATTCAGCAAACTTGCAGGATACAAAATCAATGTACAGAAATCGGTTGCATTTTTATACACCAATAATAAAGGAACAGAAAGAGAACTCAAGAAACTGATCCCATTCACAACTGCACAAAAAACCATAAAATTCCTAGGAATAAACCGAACCAAGATTATAAGAGATCTGTATGATAAAACTATAGAAAGCTTATGAAGGAAATCGAAGAAGACACAAAGAAATGGAAAAACATTCCATGCTCATGGATTGGAAGAAGAAATATAGTTAAAATGTCATTACTACCTAAAGCAATCTACACATTCAATGCAATCCCAATCAAAATTGCACCAGCATACTTCTCAAAACTAGAAAAAACTCCTAAAATTTGTATGGAACCACAAAAGACCCCGAATAGCCAAAGTAATATTGAAGAAGAAAACCAAAGCGGGAGGCATCACAATCCCAGACTTTAGCCTCTACTACAAAGCTGTCATCATCAAGACAGTATGGTATTGGCACAAAAACAGACATATAGACCAATGGAATAGAAGAGAGAACTCAGAATTGGACCCAAAAATATACAGCCAAATAATCTTTGACAAAGCAGGAAACCATATCCAATTGAAAAAAGACAGCCTCTGACCAGATGGTGTTGGTAGAACTGGACAGCAACATGCAGAAGAATGAAGCTAGATCAATTTCTCACACCATACACAAAAATAAACTCAACATGGATAAAGGACCTGAATGTGAGACAGGAAACCATCAAAATCCTAGAGGAGAAAGCAGGAAACAACCTCCTTGACCTCCACCGCAGAAATTTCTTACTTGACACATCCCCAAAAGTAAGGGGATCAAGAGCAAAAATGAACTACTGGGATCTCATCAAAATTAAAAGCTGCTGTAGAGCAAATGAAACAATCCATAAAACTAATAGATGGCCAACGGAACGGGAAAAGATAGTTGCAAGTGACATATCAGATAAAGGGTTAATATCCAAAATCTATAAGGAATT
>NW_024081260.1:858263-928564 GCF_003009895.1 Hyaena hyaena | reverse complement strand
CACTTCTCCAAAGAGGACATCCAGATGGCCAACAGACACATGAAACAATGCTCAGCATCCCTCCTCATCAGGGAAATACAAATCAAAACCCCACTGAGATACCACCTCACACCAGTCAGAGTGGCTAAAATGAGCAAATCAGAGAACTCTAGATGCTGGCGAGGATGTGGAGAAATGGGCACCCTCCTACACTGTTGGTGGGAATATAAACTGGTGCAGCCCCTCTGGAAAACAGTGTAGAGGTTTCTCAAAAACTTAACAGTAGAACTCCCCTATGACCCAGCAATAGCACTGCTAGGAATTTACCCAAGGGATACAGACAGGAGTGCCGATGCATAGGGGCACATGGACCCCAATGTTCATAGCAGCACTCTCAACAATAGCCAAAACATGGAAAGGGCCTAAGTGTCCATCAACGGATGAATGGATCAAGAAGATGTGGTTTATCTATACGATGGAATACTACATGGCAATGAGAAACAATGAAATCTGGCCATGTGTAGCCACGTGGATGGACCTTGAGGGTGTTATGCTAAGCGAAATAAGTCAGGCAGAGAAGGGCAGATACCATATGTTTGCACGTATAGGAGGATTAGGAGGAACTTAATGGAGGATTGTGGGGGAGAAGAAGGGGGATATAGTGGGGGAGAGGGAGAGAGGCAAACCATGAGAGACTCTTGAATGATGAGAACAAACTGAGGACTGATGGGCATGGAAGGGGAGCTGATGAGGGGTGATGGGCATGAATGAGAGTACTTGTGGTGATGAGCACTGGTTGTTATATGGAAACCAACTTGACAATAAACTATTAAATAAGAAAAAAGGTGGCACCTGGGTGGCTCAGTCGGTTATGCATCCAACTTCAGCTCAGGTCATGATCTTACGGTTGTGGGTTCAAGCCCCGCATCAGGCTCTGTGCTGACAGCTCGGAGCCTGGATCCTGCTTCAGATTCTGTGTGTGTCTCTCTGTTCCTCCCCTGCTCATTCTCTTTTGCTCTCTGTCTCTCAAAAATAAATAAAAAATTAAAAAATATATAAAAAAGAAGAAGGAAAGGACCCAAAGAAATAAAATCACAAATGAAAGAGAAAAAGATTACAACCAACAGCACATAATTGCAGGCAAGAAATATAGAATAATGAGCAATTATGTGTCAAAGAATTGGACAATCTGAAAGAAATGTTTAAAGTCCTAGAAACATTAAATTACCAAAGCTTAACCAGGAAGAAATAGGCAACTTGAACAGACCCATAACCAGTTAAGAATTCGAATCAGTAGGCAAAATTCTCCTAAAAAAACAGAGTTCAAGGCCCTATGGCTTCCCAGGGGAATTCCACCATACACTTAAAGAAGAGATGTATTATTTTGAAGCTATCCAAAAAAAAATTGAAATAAAAGGGAAACCTAAAAACTCATTCTACAAGGCCAATATTTCCATGATTCCAAAATCAGACCAAGACCCCATCACAAAGGAGAATTAAGACCAATTTCCATGATGAACATGGATGCAAATATCCTCAACAAGATACTAGCAAATCGAATACAAGAGTACATTAAAAGACTTATTCACCATGATCAAGTGAGATTTATTACCGGGTTACAGGGGTCATTGAGTATCCACAAATTAATCAGTGTGATACATCACATCAATAAAAGAAAGAACAAGAAACACATGAACTTCTCTATATATGCAGGAAAAGCATTTCACAAAACAGCATCCATTCTTGATTTTAAAAAAACCTCATGATGTGGGGATGAGTACTGGGTGTTTTATGGAAACAAACTTGACAATAAACTATTAAAAAACTCAAGAAATTATGTATAGAAGGAACACACTTTAACATCATTAAAACATATACAAAAGACCCACATTAATATCATTCTCGGGGGGGGGGGGACTGAGAACTTTCCCCCTAAGGTAAATAATACAAAGATGTCCACTCTAACCACTATTTGTTCAACATAATACTGGAAATCCTAGCCTCACAAATTAGAAAACAAAAATTAATAAAATGTATAAAAGTTGTCAAGGAAGAATTCACACTTTCACTCTTCGCAGATGACAATACTCTACATGGAAAACCCGAAAGACTCCACCAAAAAACTGCTAGAACAGGAATTCAGCAAAATCAGTGGATATAAAATTAATGTACAAAAGTTGGTTGAATTTCAACTTGACAATAAACTATTAAAAAAAGAAATTGGTCGGGGCGCCTGGGTGGCTTAGTCGGTTAAGCGTCTGACTTTCGCTTTGGTCATGATCTCTCGGTTCGTGGGTTCTAGCCCCGTGTCGGGCTCTGTGCTGACTGCCTGTTCTGAGCCTGGAGCCTGTTTCAGTCTGTGACTCCCTCTCTCTCTGACCCTCCCCTGCTCACACTGTCTCTCTCTCTCTCCTAAAAATAAATAAAACATTAAAAAAAAAATTTTTTTTAAAAATAAAAAAAATAAAAAATAAAAAATAAAAAAAGAAATTGGTCGGGGCGCCTGGGTGGCTTAGTCGGTTAAGCGTCTGACTTTCGCTTTGGTCATGATCTCTCGGTTCGTGGGTTCTAGCCCCGTGTCGGGCTCTGTGCTGACTGCCAGTTCTGAGCCTGGAGCCTGTTTCAGTCTGTGACTCCCTCTCTCTCTGACCCTCCCCTGCTCACACTGTCTCTCTCTCTCTCCTAAAAATAAATAAAACATTAAAAAAAAAATTTTTTTTAAAAATAAAAAAAATAAAAAATAAAAAATAAAAAAAGAAATTGGTTGAATTTATATACATCAATAATTAAGGAGCAGAAAGAGATATCAAAGAATTTATTCCATTTACAACAACACCGAAAACTGTAAGTTACCTAGGAAGAAAATAACCACAGAGGTAAAAGATCAGTCAACTGAAAACTATAGACCGCTTATGAAAGAAATACAAGAAGACACAAAATAATGGGAAAACATCTGATGCTCATAAAGAAATATTGTTAAAATTTTTATACCATCCAAAGCAATCTACACATTCAATGCAATCTCTGTCAATATAATACTAGTATTCTTCGCAGAGTCAGAACACACAATTCTAAAGTTTATATAGAGCCAGAAAATACCCCAAATAGGCAAAATAACGCTGAAAAAGAGAAAACAAACCTGGAGGCATCAAAATTCCTGACTTTGAGCAGTATTACAAAGCTATAATCATTAAGACAGCGTAGCACTGGCACAGAAACAGACATTCAAATCCATGGAGCAGAACAGAGAACCCAGAAATGGACCCACAAATATATGGCCAACTCATCTTTGACAAAGCAGGAAAGAATATCCAATGGAATAAAGACAGTCTCTTCAACAAATGGTGCTGGGAAAACTGGACAGTGACATGCAGAAGAATGAACCTGAACCACTTTCTTACACCATATGCAAAAATAAGTTCAAAATGGATGAAAGACCTAAACATAAGACAGGAAGCCATCCAAATCCTAGAGGAGAATATAAGCAACAACCTCTTTGACCTTAGCCACAACAACTTCTTAATCAACACATCTCCAGAGGCAAGGTAAACAAAAGCAAAACTGAACTATTGGAACCTCACCAAGATAAAAAAGCTTCTGCACAGTGAAGAAAACAATCAGCAAAACTAAAAGGCAACAGACAAAATGGGAGGAGATATTTGCAAATAACATATCAGATAAAGGGTTATCATCCAAAATGTATACATAACTCATCAAACTCAACACCCAAGAAACAAATAATCCAGTTAATAAATGGACAGACGACATGAATAGACACCTTTCCAAAGAAGACATCCAGATGACTAACAGACACATAAACAGATAATCAACATCACTTATCATCAGGGAAACATGAATCAAGACCACGATGAGAGGGGCGCCTGGGTGGCTCAGTCGGTTGAGCATCCGACTTCAGCTCAGGTCATGAGCTCATGATCTGTGAGTCTGAGCCCCACGTCCAGCTCTGTGCTGACAGCTTGGAGCCTGGGGCCTGCTTCAGATTCTGTGTCTCCCTCTCTCTCTCTGCCCCTCCCCTGCTCATGCTCTGTCTCTCTCTGTCTTTGTCCCTGTCTGTCTGTCTGTCTCTCTCTCTCAAAACTAAATAAACATTTAAAAACATATATATTTTTTAAATCCCATGACGAGATACCACCTCACACCTGTCAGAATGGCTAAAATTAACAACTCGGTAAACAAAAGATGCTGGCGAGGATGCAGAGAAAGGAGAACCCTTTTGCACTGCTGGTGGGAATGTAAACTGATGCAGCCACTCTGGAAAATAGTAAGGAGGATCCTCAAAAATCTAAGAATATACCTATGCTACAATTCAGCATTTGCACTATTAATTATTTGCCCAAAGGATACAAAAAATACAGATTTGAAGGGGCACATGCAGCCTGATGTTTATAGCACTGCTATCGACAATAGCCAAACTAGAGAGAGCCCTAATGTCCATCAGCTGGTGAATGGATAAAGAAGAAATGACTATTTATATATGGAACGGAATATTACTCAGCCATAAAAAAGAATTAAATCTTGCCATTTGCAATGATATGGAAGGAGCTAGAATGTATTATGCTAAGACAAATAAGTCAGAGAAAAGACAAATACCATATGATTTCAACCAGTGTAGAATGAGTGATTGTGTAGAATGTGTAGAATGTTGTTCATCAAAACAGATGAACATATGGGAAGGGGAGGGGAGGAGGAGAGAAGAGAGTGAAACAAACCACAAGAGACTCTTAATGATGGAGAACAAACTGAGGGTTGGTGCAGGGAAGCGGGTGGGGGATGGGCTAGATGGGTGATGGATATTAAAGAGGACACCAGTGGTGAGCACGGGGTGTTGTGTGTAAGTGATGAATCACCGAATTATACTCCTGAACCCAGTATTGCACTATATGTAAACTAAAACGTAAATAAAATAAATTTTAAAAACACACAAAACCAAAAGAAAACTCTAATGAGATATCTGCTCATACTGGTCCAAATAGCTAAAATTAACAACATGGGGAATAACAAGTGTTGGTGAGGGTGCAGAGAAAGGGGGGCTCTCTTACATTACTGGTGGGAATGCAAACTGGGGCAGTCCCTCTGGAAAATAGTATGGAGGTTCCTCAAAAAGTTAAAAATAGAACTACCCTATGATCCAGCAATTGCAAAAGTAGGTGTTTAACCATGAATACAAGAAGACTAATTCAAAGGAATAGGTGCATCCAAATGTTTATAGCAGCATTTTCAACAATGGGCAAACTGTGGAAACATCCAAAGTGCCCATAAAGTGATAAATGGATAGGGGAAATGTGGTGTGTATATATACATATATATGCACATAATGAATATTACTCCACCGTCAAAAAGAATGAAATTTTCCCATTTGCAATAATGTGGATGGAGCTAGAATGTATTATGCTAAGCTAAATAAGTCAATCAGAGAAAGACAAATACCATATGATTTCAGTCGTATTTTGAAATGAGAAACAAAACAAATGACGTGGGGGTGGGTAGAGAGAGAGAAGCAAACTAAGAAGCAGACTCTTAAGTATAGAGATCAAACAGATGGTTATTAGAGGGGAGGTCGATGGGGGTGGGTGCAATAGGTGATGGGTATTGAAGAGTACACTTCTGATGAGCACTGGGTATTGTATGTCAGTGATGAATACTACACTCTATACCTGAAACCATTATTACACGATATGAGAACTAACTGGAATTTAAATAAAAATTTGGACAAACTCTTGTATCTTAAAAAAATATGAGGGATATTCTATAAATTAATATAGATGCTAAAGAAACTGACATTTAATTCCCCAGAATCATTTCTTCAAACTAGCTTTATTTCAGTTGTATCCTATTTAGAATTAGTGTTATGTTGGGAAATTAAATGAGTTTATTCTTTATACATTTATTTATTTTTGAGAGACAGAGCACAAGTAGGGCAGAGAGAAAGGGAGACAGAATCTGAAGCAGGCTCCAGGCTCCGACTTGTCAGCACAGAGCCCGATACAGGGCTTGAACCCATGAACTGTGAGATCATGACGTGAGCTAAAGTTGGATGCTTAACCAACTGAGCCACCCAGGTGCCCCTAAATGAGTTTATTTGAAAACAAATCTAATAGCAGATGGGACTTGCTACCACCCTCAGTTCAGTAAGTTATTAACCATAATAAGAAACATTTCCATGGAGACCTCTCCCAAGGAAATTTCTGTTAGCTCATCTGGGATAAACATACATGGCCTGTTTGAAAACAATGCCCAAGAGTCTGGAGAACATACTATAAATAGCACATCCAGAATGCATTCTCCATATTATGTGCTACTGCCTTCCGAACCCAAGATTTTTTTCTCTTTGGCAGCATTGCTGCAAACGAAAAACAAAAATTTCTGAAGCCAATTCTTAGATACTCATCTGTTTCTCTGTCCTTCTCTGAAAGTTTGAAGATTCATTTATTCCTCCAAAATTTCTTTTTATCAAGTGATATTTATCAAAGTAAGGTGAGTAAAGAGACATTTGTATTAAAGCGCCCATTCTTAGGGAAGGTGGGAATGTATGTACATCATAGTATCTAATATATGTAAGTAAATAGAAAGCATTTCATTTCAGGAAACTTTTTCTAGACTTTGGAAATACTTAATTTTGTGGCTCTAGAATGCAAGTAGATTTTTCTTGGTAATCAATCTCTCTCAGGGTCTCACTTAAACCAACACTGTGTGATGAAGGTGATGTATGAATAAAATAAACTGGGGTGAAAATGTGACTGAAGATACAAAGGAGATGTCAAAAGGAATGAAGTCTGGCACTTTATCAATATGACTTTAAGCATCTCCGGATAAACAGACCTCTATGCAGTCAAACAGTGATTACAAGTCAATGGAAGTTAGAAGATCAAAGAGCTAACAATAATTAAGTACTATGAGAATGGCATGGAGAAGACTATAAATCTAGGATAAAAATGTAAAATGCAATCAAGAGTGAATTTCAGTGACTAGGACATTGCCTTAGCATCCCTAGGGAATTATCTGAGGAAATAAAGGAGACCCTGGGCTGATCACCATCACAAACAAAATTAGCCTCTGAGATGAGTAATTTGAACGAAAGCCCAAATAATACGAATTTAGCAAAATTGTTGTAAGCATACTTGACTCCTTAAGGTTAGATAGAATTAACTCTGGAAGAATTCATGGAGGCTCAAGCCTGAAATTACTCCTTAAAAAACTGAATAACATTCCAAGCCAGAAAAATCTAAAAGGTGGGTATAGCCATGAGTAGATAATAAGGATCTTAATGTGCAATTATTTAATAATGTGGGTGGATCACAATTTTAGAATACTTATTTTGACAACCAGATTAATGCATATCATGCTTTTATGTCATATCCCATCTAAAACATAGGATTTTCACCTGAAGAACAACTTAGGCCAACATGTGTTCCTAACAAAATGCACTCATACCACACCTTGAAAAATGTCAAGGTCAAATAAGGTGTAGGAGAAACATCTTTCAGGAAACATCTCTAGACTACAGATGCTCTCTTTGGAAATTTGAAACTCTGAAATCATAGTTTCATTATCACCCTGCATCACCTTTTTGATCTTTAGAACCTACCTAGTTTTTAGTAGACAATCATTCATTGAATGATCAACAGTATCCTAAATGAATGCATAACAACATTCTAAAATCTAAACACTAAAATTTCCTTTAGCATAAGGTTTGGAAAGAGTACTAAGTGATTTCATGGATGCAAAATACTTACTGGAGTTCTCAGTAAATAGGTCTTACTAACAATTAGTTAGCATTATTATTATTTTATTGTTATCTGTGTACTTATGATCTAGGGATAGTTTGTAATCAAAGGACTACATTCACATCTTAGCCATGAGGTTGTTTTTTTTTAAGTTTTTATTTAAATTCCAGTACAGTTAACATACAGTGTGATATTTGTTTCAGGTGTGCAATATAGTGATTCATCACTTCCATACAACACGGTGTGATCCTGAGAACTAGTGCAGGGCGACCTGGCTGCATTATCAGTCACCCCATTACTCGCCAGGTTGATTCGGCTGATCTGGCTGGGCGGGCAGGTCCCCTTTCTCCCTCATCACTTCATGTGCATCCCTCCTAGAGGTGTGCGCTGGGTCAAAGAGGGGCTTCCCCCATAGAGGAGCACCGTTCACCTGTCAAGGGTATATGAATAGCTCTGTTCCTTGCTAGCACGTCCAAATAAGCTATCAAGGTGTGAGGGTTTTTTTCTTTCATAGGTTATTCTCAAATTGGTTTCCATATAACACCCAGTGCTCATCCCCACAAGTGCCCTCCTCCATGCCCGTCTCCCCTCTTCCACTCGCCCCCACCCCCACCAGCCCTCAGTTTGTTCTCAGTATTCAAGAGTCTCTCATGGTTTGCCTCCCTCCCTCTCCCCAACTATTTTTCCCCTATTCCTCCCCCATGGTGCTCCGTTAAGTTCCTCCTAATCCTCCTATATCTGCAAACATATGATATTTGTCCTTCTCTGCCTGACTTGTTTCGTTCAGCATAACACCCTCAAGGTCCATCCATGTTGCTACACAGGCCAGATTTCATTCTTTCTCATTGCCATGTAGTATTCCATGGTGTAGATAAACCACATCTTATTGATCCATTAGTCCTTTGATGGACATTTGAGCTCTTTCCATATTTCAGCTACTGTTGAAAGTGCTGCTATGAACATTGGGGTACATGTGCCCCTATGCATCAGCACTCCTGTATCCTCAGGTAAATTCCTAGCAGTGCTATTGCTGGATCATAGGGGAGTTCTGTTGTTAATTTTTTAGGAACCTCCACACTGTTTTCCAGAGGGGCTGCACCAGTTTACATTCCCACCAACAGTGTACGAGGATGCCTGTTTCTCCACATCCTCGCCATCAAGCTGTGAGTTTTGTGCAACATCTCACAGAATGGCTTGGAGGATTTAATGAAATACAGAATGAAAAAACTACTTTGTAAGCACGCAAATGTGACGTTACCCTTAAACTATTAACTCACTGATAAAGTAACCTAGAATTTGTCAGTAGGATGCATCATAACCATAATCATGATCAATCTTATCTTACAGAAGATTGTAGATATTGTGAATCAGTTTACCACTAAAGGAAAGAATACTACAAATAATTCATTACCTACTTGATCTTTCCAAAATACTACTTTACCCAGCTATTAATTTTGCTGTTACAATATGCCTCTTATCTCAAAAGGAAAGGAATATTTAAAATAATTTGTGGATATATGTAAGCCTCTGGTCCTGACTGAATCAGAATATCTACTTTCCTCTTGAAACCAGTTTTCTGAGTTAAAAGTTACTTTGGTAGTTACATGCAATCAAGTGGATCACTAATAACTGTCCAAACTCATACAAAAAGAGAATGATAAGCACACTTGGTAAAGTAACTACCAGATAAATTAAAACTTAATAAAAAAAAAAACCACCACAAGTGCCCAGTTTGACTGAAGCACTTCTACAAGAAAATATACAGTCAAAAATTAACTCTTTAGCATGGGAAACATGTCATAGCTCTTCTCTCTCAGTTCATACTTCAGGATGCTGACATTTCTTACTTACTTCCAAAATACTACAACAGAGTTCTTTAAACCTACCTTCCTACTCCCCATAGAGATGATCTAACTCTTCAGCACTAGTTGGGTCTGAACCAGGCTGTCATGATGAGTATTAGAGCTCTGCCCTTTCTTCTCCTTCTTGTGCTTCAGCGACTTCAAGACTTTCACTGCTCATCACATTTCAGTAACCCCTTGCATCAGTGTCTCCTGAGTCCATGCCACAGCCACTCTATCAGACACCCAGAGACAGAAACCAATGACCTGCCCTTTAATGGCCTCCTCAGGTGACTTTTACGTTGGCAAGCCAACTTTGAAAAAGAGTACTTTGAAGTTTCCCAAACACGAGATGCGTCCACTTTGCGTTTAACTCTCCCTGTAATCCAAGAGGTTATAGCTACCGTCATCCTTGTTCTACATTCGGTTTTGGAATGGTCAGGGTATTTGTCTACAGTTATCACCTCTGTTTTGTAGGAGGGCAAGTAAGTCACCTGGTGCCAGATCCTGCGTATTGTTTCCCCCACAAGCAACTGTAACCTCTCCTCTGTGAGGGAATGGGGGATGCAGTTCTCCTAACCCTTCCTGCCTTTTCTGCCACTTCCCTGCTCCAGGTGAAATAAGGTGAAGACGGCGGCACCATGAACAATAGCCATCCAGAAGAGTTTGTTCTACTAGGCTTTGCAGACCGTCCTTGGCTGGAGCTTCCTCTATTTGCTATTCTTCTTATAACGTACCCTATGGCCATGGTAGGAAACATGGCCATCATTCTGGTATCCAAGTTAGATGCCCGTCTGCACAGCCCCATGTATTTCTTCCTCGCCCACCTCTCCTTCCTGGACATGTGCTACACCACAAGCATTGTCCCTCAGATGCTTCTTAACCTGGGAAGCGCCAAGAAGACAATCAGCTACGTGGGGTGTGCGGCTCAGCTTTATTTCTTCCACACAATGGGGGGTACAGAATGTCTGCTTCTGGCTGTTATGTCTTTTGATCGCTACATGGCTATCTGCAAGCCTCTACTCTACATCCTCATCATGAACCCACGCATCTGTATCCTGATGGTATCCACTGTGTGGTTGACTGGAATCACCTATGCTGCCTCAGAGGCCACTGCTACCTTACAGTTACCACTGTGTGGCCTCAATAAATTGGATCACTTGTTGTGTGAGATTCCTGTTCTGATAAAGGCTGCCTGTGGAGAAAAGGCTGCCAATGAGCTCACACTCTCTGTGGTGTGTATTTTTATGTTAGCTGTTCCGCTGTGCTTAATTCTTGCTTCCTATGCTTGTATTGGACATGCTGTATTTAAAATTAAGTCTTCTGAGGGAAGGAAAAAGGCCTTTGGGACATGTTCCTCCCATCTCATTGTAGTCTTCTTGTTTTATGGTCCAGGCATTAGTATGTACCTTCAGCCTCCCTCCTCCATCTCAAGAGACCAGCCCAAATTCATGGCGCTCTTCTATGGAGTAGTGACCCCTGTGCTGAACCCTTTTATCTACACCCTGAGGAATAAGGAAGTAAAGGGAGCATTAGGCAACCTAGTCAGGGCCATTTTTGCCTCCAAGTGACAGGCCAAATTATTTAACAGTTACAGAAGGTTTATAGGGTTTTCTTTAGTAACCCATTCTTGTCTCCTATCCCCAAATTGCATGTGAGATCTTCTTGCAGAACACATCAAGTTTCTAATATTCAATATAAGGATGTTAGGCAACAAAGATACTTCAGTATATGCACCACTAAATGCACCGTTTGTGAAAATGAAAATAGTTTCATTCTGGTTGGTACATACCAAAATTATAAATGCATTAAATAATAAAATATGTAACAATATAAATAAAAATATACACTCATTCGTTCAAGCCAGTCATCATAAAATTGCATGGCAACCACTCATCAGTGAACTTTCTATTACAGCATCTGAGAAGGACTTCATCACTCTCTGCCACATTAGCCCATGTCTCAGTGGGCAGCTGGGCTACCCTGTGCATTCCACATGGGGCACCGGACCCTATAGTGCAACCACAAGTCTCCTAAGCACATCAGCGCCATTATGGGGACACCATTGTTTCTTGTAAAATACACTATGACTCTTGGTTAACAAACAGGTGTGGAGTGTTTCATTTTTTTAATTAAGGAATTTATCACTAAATAATAAAATAAAAATAAAGACAAATCATGCAGGTAAATTTCTTAATGTTCCTTTTAAAGATCATAAGTGTGTGTGTTCTGACTCAGTGAGATAACAAGGAAATACTATTAATAATGAACTGCAACCTGGAATCATTTCGTGGATCTGTTCTACTGGTTTTTAAAATTTCTATATCATTTGTTTTTCTAATATTTTATTGACAAATCCCTTGCCAGACTTATCAAAAGGTAAAGAGAAAGGACTCACATAAATAAAATCATGGATGAAAGAAGAGAGATCACAAACAACATCGCAGAAATACAAATAATTAAAAGAGAGTATTTTGAGCAATTATATGTCAACAAGTGGAGCATCCTGGAAGAAATGGATAAATTCCAGAAGCATATAAACTACCAAAACTGAAACAGGAAGAAATAGAAAATTTGAACAGACCCATAACCAGTAAAGAAATAAAATCATCAATAAAAAATCTCCCAAAAATCAAGAGTCTAGGGCCGAATGGGCTCCTAGCGGAATTCTACCAGACAGTTAAAGAAGAAATCATACCTATTCCTCTGAAACTGTTCCAAAAAACTGAAATGGAAGGAAAACTTACAAACTCATTCTATGAGTCCAGCATTACCTTGATTCTCAAACCAGACAAGATGCTCACCAATAATGAGAACTACAGGCCAATGTCACTGATGAACATGGATGCAAAAATTCTCAAGGTACCAACAAATCAAATCCAACAGTACTTTAGAAGAATTAATCACCACATTCAAGTGGATTTACTCCCGATGTTGATGCTCAACATCACTCATCATCAAAGATGCATATCAAAACCACAATGTGACATCATCACACACCTGGTAGAATGGTTATCATCAAGAGCACAAGAGATTTCTGGCTTCTTTCACTTAACATAACGTTCAGCAGTGTTGCATGGATCAGTACTTTATTCCTTTTTATGACTGAATGCTGTTCTGTTGTATGGCTAGACCACATTGCATTTATCTACTCATCAATTGATGTCCATTTGGGTTGTTTCCACTTTTTGCATGCCTAGGAATTTGTCCTGAGGAAATAACCAAATTAGTGCATAAAGAATTAGTGTAAGGATATGTGTTGTGACATTATGAAAGTGAAAAACTGTGGAAATAACCGAGTCTCTAACATTAAAGGATTGATTCAGTGATGAAACATCTATACGACGGAACACAGTTCAGCTCTTAAAATGGTGTTGTAAAAGAATTTATAATGACGATGTAAAATGTTAATAACTTACTGTTAAATGACAAAATAGCACATACAGTGTGATCCCATTTTTATAAAAAATGAACCTAATATACATAGAAACAAGGCTGAAATCTTAGGTAACAGAAAATCATGGTTCTCTCTAGATGGCGGGATTAAGGGGGAGGTATTTTTTTCTTTTTATCTGTATTTTCTTTTTTTAAATGTTTTATTTATGCTAAGTGAAAGAAGCCAGACATAAAAGGACAAATTTTGTGTGATTACACTTACACAAAACTTCCAGAAGAGGCAAATCCATAAAGATAGAAAATAGAGGAGTGGCTACCAGGGACTGAGGGAGCCAGGGAATGGGGCGTGATGTGTGTACAGTTTCTTTTGAGGACAATGAAAATATTCTAGACCTAGACAATAGTGATGACTGCACAACTACGTGAATATTCTAAAAGCCACAAATTGTGCACTTTAAAAATGTAACTTTTATGGTATGTGAATTCTCTCTCAATAAAGCTACTGTTAAAAAAAAGAACACAAGAGATAACAACTGTTGGTTAGATGTGGAGGAAAAGAATCCCTTGTGTGCTGTTAGTGAGAATGTAAATTGGCTCAGACCTATGGAAAACATAAAGTAAGGAGGTTCCTCAAAAAAATAAAAATACAAATACTATTTTATCCAGAAATTTATTTCTGGTTACATTTCTAAAGAACATGAAAACAGGAAATGAAAGGGATATCTACACTCTTATGTTTTTTGTAGCATTATTCACAATAGTCAAGCTATGGAAGCAACTTAAGTGTCTGTCAACAGATGAATTGTAAAAAAAAAAAAATGTGATATACATATTTATATATATACACACATATGTGTGCATGCATTATATATGTGTGTATACATATGTATGTGTGTATACATATGTATATATAAAATATATTCAATACATATAGATAGATGATGAAAGAAAGACAGAAAAAGAAAGAAATAAAAAAGAAAGAAATAAAAATATAATGGAGTATCCATCCATGAAAAAGAAGCGAAATTATGCCATTTGCAACAATATGGGTGTACCTTGAGGGAATTATGAAATATCAGGCATAGAAGGACAAATACTTACATGTGTAGTCTTGAAAATCCAAATACATAAGAGTAGAATACTGGTTTTCAGTGGCTAGGGGTACGAGAACTGGGCAGATGCTGTTTAAGTTTTCAAACTTGCAACCAGTAGATATGTAAGTCTTGCACAGCATAGAAATTATCTAATGCACGGCATAGAAACTCTAGTCAACAATACTGTATGATACTTAATTATTCCCACCACAAAAAATCATTATAATTATGTGACATGATAAATACGCTAACATTATGATGGTAATCATATGATAATTTATAAATATATCAAATGAACACATTGTACATCTTCTACTTACACAAGTTATTTGTCAATAATAACTCAATAAAATAAAAACAATGTTAAAAAAATAAAATTAATGAATGTTGTAGAGTGGCCAGGTACTTTCCTTTCCTAACTGAGACACATACCCCAAAAAAGTCATTAAATTATTAAATAATTAACAGTATACAAAGTACTTCTCAAACATCTCATTTGAAATAGATTTTATTTAGCTGTAAGAGAAAAATATGAGATGCATTCCTTTCAAAAGATTTGAAAAAGGGTTGTCATATGTCCTAATGTTAGAGTCACTCCCTTGAACATATTAGATGGATCTATCTAATTTCTTAATATGCAGTTACCACTGAATTATTCATTATTATTAATATAATATCTTCTAAAAAAATCGAAGACTGAACATGCTAATGATAATTATGGCAAATTCTTTGCCCAAACTTACATTTTTTTAAATATTTTTTTATTTATTTCTAGGAGAGAGAGAGACAGCGTGAGCAGGGGAGGATCAGAGAGAGAGGGAGACACAGACTCTGAAACAGGCTCCAGGCTCTGAGCTGGCAGTCAGCACAGAGCCCGACGCGGGGCTCGAACCCACAAACCGCGAGATCATGACCTAAGCGAAAGTCGGACGCTTAACCGACTAAGCCACCCAGGCGCCCCTGCCCAAACTTACATTTTGATTCCATGACTTAGATTAAGTCAACAATTCAGTTATAAAAATAGTACTTTATAGACTAATATTTTTGTATGATTCTACTCCAAAATGGCCATAATGGTATAAAATACAAACCTTCTATCCTACCCTTTTGGTTTTGCACTAACAATGAATATCAAACATAAATGATTGAATACTCTTTTCTATTCTCCTCCTGGTTGTTATTTTATATGACTTGATTAAATGATCAGATCATGGTTTTTTTTTACTATTAACCTGAAAGTTAAAAAAGATAATTCATTTTTGAAATAAACATATGATATAATTTCACTCATCTGTGGAATTTAAGAAACAAAACAGATGAACATATGGGAAGGGGGTGGAGAGGAGAGAGAGAAACAAACCATGAGAGACTCCTAAATACAGAGCTCCACTGGGGGTTGATGGAGGGAGGTATGGTGGGAGATGGGCTATATGAGTAATGTGTAATAAGGAGGGCATTTATTGTGATGAGCATTTGGTGTTGTATGAAAGTGATGAATCCCTGAATTCTACTCCTGAAACCAATATTGTACTCTATGTTAACTAACTAGAATTTAAATAAAAATTTGAAAGAAAAAAACCATGTTTTTCAGATTGAGATTTAATTGACAAAACTGTATATAGTTAAAGTGTGCAATGTGATGATTTGACATATTTTTATGTCATATACTTACCTTGTGTGTGATCATGTGTGTGGTAAGAATGCTTAAGGTTTACTGTCTTGGCAAATTTCAAGCATGTAACATGTTATTAGCTACAGTCACCCTGCAGTACATGTGATATCAAGAGGCTATTTGTTGTACAGCTGAAGTCCTGTACACTTTGACCAGCATCTCCTCCTTCCTGCCATCCAGCCCCAGGCCTTGATAACCACTACTGTACTACTGTCTGTTATACATATCCTACTTTGATTTTTAGATTCCACATATAAGTGGCATCACATGGTATTTGTTTCTCTCTGTCTGCCTAATAAAAATTAGCATAACTTGTCCTCTAGGTCTTTCCATGTTGTCACAAATGACAGGATTTCTTTCTTTATGTAGCTGGATAATATCCATTTATATACATATATTTACATATGTAATATATGTGATTATATATAAGTTTTATATGTAATTTACATATAATTATTTGTAATTTATATATAAATTATATATATGCATGATTATATATATGAAATATATATATTGCATCTTCTTTATCCATTCATGCATCAATAGACACATGTTATTTCCATGTCTTACCTACAATGAATAATGTCGCCATGAACATAGGAGTGTCGATTATCTACTCAAGGTACTTGAGTACTTCCTTTGGATATTTTTCCTGAAGTGGATCATATAGAGACTCTATTTTTAATGAACTGAGGAACCTCCATACCTGACTTTTTTTTATTTATTTATTTTTTTTTTTAGAGAGAAAGAGAGAGACAGTGTGAGCAGGACAGGATCAGAGAGAGAGAGAAACACAAAATCTGAAACAGGCTCCAGGCTCTGTGCTGGCAGCACAGAGCCCGACGCCGGGCTCGAACCTACAAGCCATGAGATCATGACCTGAGCCGAAGTCAGACGCTTAACCGACTGAGCCACCCAGGCGCCCCTCATTTTTTTATTTTATTCATTTCAGTCATCTTTTTGCCTTCTCCAGCTTCTAAATGCCACTACATGCCTCAGTTGCTGGCTCTTTCTCCCCATCTTAAAGCCAGCAATGTAGTATGTCCTCTCATCTCAACTCTGATTATATAAGCTCACCTAGATAATGCAGGATAATCTTCCCATCTGAAGATCTTTAATTGATTTGCATTTGTAAAATTTCTTTGCATGTAAGTAACATATAATCGCAGATCCTAGAGATTAGGATGTGGTTATCTTGTCAAAAGAGAAGGAGGAGGCATTGTTCAGCCACACTACGAAATGTATATACAATGAATGATGAAACTCTGAAAACCAACTTTGGTGACCACTGCGGTAATAATTGTTTCAGGGGGGAATTAATAAGGGATGGCTGATTACAAAACTAGTAGGTAAAATTAATTGAAAACAGAATGTTACCTAAGTTTAATGTATCCCCCACAAGGTACTTATAAATTACCAACAGAAACATAATAACCTTAGACAGCCCAGGTGTCCATCAATCGATGAATGGATAAATAAGAGGCAGTCTGTGTGTGTGTGTACATCCGTTATTTACCTATATATACACTATATATAATGGAAAATTATACATTATATAACTATAATGTATATATAATGGAAAACATATATATACATTATATATATGCTATATATAATAGAATATTTTTCAGCCACCAAAATGAATGAAATCTTGTAATTTGCAATGACATGAATGGAGCTAAATAGTGTTATGCTAAGGAAAGTAAGGCAGTCAGAGAAAGACAAATACCATATGATTTCACTCATACATGGAATTTAAGAAACAAAGCAAATAAGCAAAGGAGAAAAATTGAGAGAGAGAGAGTGAAAGAGAAAAACAAACAAACAAAAAACCCAAAGCAGGCTTTTAACAATAGAGAACAGATGGTTACCAGAGAGGAGGTGGGCAGGGGGTGGGTTAACTAAGTGATGGGGATGAAGGAGGGCCCTTGTCGTGTGAGCACTGGGTGTTGTATGGAAGTGTTGACTTACTGTATTGTACACCTGAAACTAATATTACACTGTATATTAACCTACTGGAATTTAAATAAAACCTTAAGAAAAACATCTTGGCAGGCACTAATATCACTAATATCACAATATCGCTTCTATGGTATTCATGCTAATAAATGAATTAATTGAATGTAATAATGCATAAATAAAACTTAAACTGAAAGATAATTATATTAAATAATCATCTATACTCTTCAAAAGTGTTAAGCCCATTAAAGACAAAGAAGGACTAAGAAATGTTTCCAGATTAAAGCACAGTAAGAGATATAGTGCCTAAATCCAACTAGTGGTCCTCGATTAGATCTTTTTTTCAGGAAATACTCCCAAGAGCACTTAGGGGTAATCATATGTATTATTCTCCATAATATTTAAGAGGAATATTTAAAGTGAATATTAACATTACAGTATTATAGACATAAAATACTAATTCATAAAATGGTAAAATGTTAACATTTGTGGAACCTGGTGAAGGTCTATGTAAGTCTTTGTACTATTTATCTTTTCTGTAAGTTGTTGTTGTAAAATTATAATTGGAATAGGATGAACATGAATTTGAAACTCCTATTGTTTTTGAAATCACTTGATGTTGTCATAACCAGTGGCCTTCCAGCCCCATATTTGTCATGCAGACACAGAGATGTGACCCTGAAGCCAACAGAAGAACAGAGAATGGAAGCACGTGCTATAAGCCACAGCTGGCTCTGTGGTGACCTGGGCGACAGGCCTGTGCTAGAAATCCTGTACTGCTGAGGCACAACAGAGGGAAATTACCAGGCGTGTGTACAGAGCATATTCTGCACGGGAGCAAGTATAAGATGAAGTGGGAAAAGACTGAGAGACATCTGTCTGGCTGAAGGGGAGAAGTATCCTGGGGCCAAGCAGCAGCTGACGCATCAGTGGATTTGGCCACCACCGGCAGCCGGCATAAGGCCACATCCATCACTAGTTCTTCAGGAAGGCTGCCTGTGGCCCAAATCCATGCATGCTGTGTAGACGTCAAATTTCCAAAAGGGAGTTTGAAGTTTACAGCTGCAATGGGACGATCCCAGGGCTCCTAGTCTATCTTCAGTGTTGGTGACCCTAAAAGGGAACTCCAGGGCTAAAAAATCTATTGTCATTACTCTGCTTTTGTCACATGTGAGTTAAGCTTTGTCAAGTCATATATTCTCTTCCCTGTAGTGTCTTCATGTACAAAAAGAGAAAAAACTTATACCTATTACCCTCAACCTGCCTGTTATCAAATTGCATTAGACTATAGTAAATGGTTTGAAAAGTACAAAACAATAATGTCTGTGTTATGCGTTGTGAAAATTTTTGGTTACTGATCTTTGTTTTAATTTAAATAGAATATCGGGGCGCCTGGGTGGCTCAGTCGGTTAAGCGTCCGACTTCGGTTCAGGTCATGATCTCACAGTTCAAGGGTTCGAGACCCGCGTTGGGCTCTGTGCTGACAGCCAGCTCAAAGCCTGGAGCTGCTTCAGATTGTGTATCTCCCTCTCTCTCTCTGACCCTCCCCTGTTCACGCTCTCGCTCTCTCTCTCTCTCCCTCTCAGAAATAAATAAAACATTTTAAAAAGTTAAAAAAATTAAATAGAATATCATCTTAATGTGGCTAGGAATCAACATCACATATGCCATAATAATAGCATTCCAAAAACAAGTCAACACATGCAGAAAAGTATATGTTTTATAAGCAGAACAAGAAAAAAAAGAGAATGGGAATTTTTTTTTATTTCTGAGAGAGAGAGGGAGAGCGCGAGTGTGAGAGGGTCAGAGAGAGGGAGATACAGAATCTGAAACAGGCTTCAGGCTCCGAGAGCTCAGCACAGAGCCTGAAGCAGGGCTCGAACCCAGGAACCTCGAGATCATGACCTGAACAAAGTCGGACACTTAACCAACTGAGCCACCCACTAGCCCCAAGAATGGGAAATTTAAAATATTTTTTTAAGTTAGATAGTGAGAGCGTAGCCCAATCAGTTAAGCGTCTAACTTTGGCTCAGGTCATGATCTCGCAGTTCATAAATTCAAGCCCCGTGTTGGACTCAGAGCTGACAGCTCAGAGCCTGAAGCCTGCTTCAGATTTTGTGTCTCTCCCTCTCTCTACCTTTTCCTTGCAAATGGGCTCTCTCTCTCTCTCTCAAAAACAAATCAACATTTTATTTATTTATTTATTTATTTATTTATTTATTTTTACAAATAGTTTATTATCAAATTAGTTTCTACATAACACTCAGTGCTCATCCCCAAAGTGCCCTCCTTCATGCCCATCCCCCCCTCCCCCCCACATCCATCAGTCCTCAGTTTTTGTCAGCATTCAAGAGTCTCTCATGGTTTGCCTCTCTCCCTTTCCCCCACCATTTCCGCCCTTCTTCTCCCCCTTGTTCCTCCGTCAAGTTCCTCCTAATCCTCCTATACGTGCAAACATATGATATTTGTCCTTCTCTGCCTGACTTATTTCGCTCAGCATAACACCCTCAAGGTCCATCCATGTTGCTACACATGGCCAGATTTCATTGTTTCTCATTGCCATGTAGTATTCCATGGTATAGATAAACCACATCTTCTTGATCCATTCATCTGTTGATGGACACTTAGGCTCTTTCCATGTTTTAGCTATTGTGGAGAGTGCTGCTATGAACATTGGGGTACATGTGCTCCTATGCCTCAGCATTTCTGTATCCCTTGGGTAAATTCCTAGCAGTGCTATTGCTGGGTCATAAGGGAGTTCTATTGTTAGTTTCCTGAGGAACCTCCACACTGTTTTCCAGAGGGGCTGTACCAGTTTACATTCCCACCAACAGTGTAGGAGGGTGCCCGTTTCTCCACATCCTCGCCAGCATCTAGAGTTCTCTGATTTGCTCATTTTAGCCACTCTGACTGGCGTGAGGTGGTATCTCAGTGTGGTTTTGATTTGTATTTCCCTGATGAGGAGGGATGCTGAGCATCGTTTCATGTGTCTGTTGGCCATCTGGATGTCCTCTTTGGAGAAGTGTCTGTTCATGTCTTCTGCCCATTTCTTCACTGGGTTGTTTGTTTTTCGGGCGTGTAGTTTGGTGAGTTCCTTATAGATTCTGGATATTAACCCTTTATCTGATATGTCATTTGCAACTATCTTTTCCCATTCCGTTGGTTGCCTATTAATTTTCTGGGTTGTTTCCTTGGCTGTGCAGAAGCTTTTAATCTTGATGAGGTCCCAACAGTTTATTTTTGCTCTTGATTCCCTTGCTTTTGGGGATGTGTCAAGTAAGAAGTTGCTGCGGTGGAGGTCAAGGAGGTTGTTTCCTGCTTTCTCCTCTAGGGTGTTGATAGTTTCCTGTCTCACGTTCAGGTCCTTTATCCATTTTGAGTTGATTTTTGTGCATGGTGTGAGAAAATGATCTAGTTTCATTCTTCTGCATGTTGCTGTCCAGTTCTCCCAACACCATCTGTTAAAAAGGCTGTCTTTTTTCCATTGGATATTCTTTCCTGCTTTGTCAAAGATCAGTTGGCTGTATACTTTTGGGTCCACTTCTGAGTTCTCAATTCTGTTCCATTGGTCTATGGGTCTGTTTTTGTGCCAATACCATACTGTCTTGAGGATGACAGCTTTGTAGTAGAGGCTGAAGTCTGGGATGGTGATACCTCCCGTTTTGGTTTTATTTTTCAGTATTACTTTGGCTATTCGGGGTCTTTTGTGGTTCCATACAAATTTTTGGATAGTTTGTTCTAGTTTTGAGAAGTATGCTGGTGCAATTTTGATTGGAATTGCATTGAATGTGTAGAGTGCTTTAGGTAGTAATGACATCTTAACTATATTTATTCTTCCTATCCATGAGCATGGAATGTTTTTCCATTTCTTTGTGTCTTCTTCAATTTCCTTCATAAGTTTTCTATAGTTTTCATCATACAGATCTCTTGTATCCTTGGTTAGGTTTATTCCGAGGTATTTTATGGTTTTTTGTGCAATTGTGAAGGGGATCAGTTTCTTGATTTCTCTTTCTGTTGCTTCATCATTGGTGTATAAAAATGCAACCGATTTCTGTACGTTGATTTTGTACCCTGCAACTTGGCTGAATTCTTGGATCAGTTCTAGTAGGCTTCTGGTGGAGTCTGTCGGGTTTTCTATGTAGAGTATCATGTCATCTGCGAAGAGTGAAAGTTTGACTTCCTCTTTGCAAATCAACATTTTAAAAATTTAAATAATAAAGTTAGATAGTGAAAGACTATGGTAATACATGAGGCATCCCAAATAGTAAGAATCAAGCGATGTCTCTTGTTTTCTTAAAGGGTTTTTTTTTTGGGGGGGGGGTTGTTTGTTTTTTGCTCAGTGATGGTTCACTCTACATGGTCCAAGTTATTCACTAAAAGTTCTTTTGTAGACATAATTCTTGGTTCTTCATTTCTTGGACAGTAGGAAAGGACAACTGAATATACACTGTATTGTTATTTATACCTAGTTGGCCATAAAGGAAGGATCACAGATACACAAAGGAGAAGAGAAAGTCAACAGAAACTAACAATAGTTTCAGCCACACAGAGAATGGAGGGGAAGTTTGGGGATGTAGTTTTCATCTTAATAATGTAGGAAATAGGGCTTGAATCATCATGTCTAAACTTTGTTTTTTTTATTTTTATTTTTTACAAATACTTTATTGTCAAGTTGGTTTCCATATAACACCCACTGCTCATCCCCACAAGTGCCCTCCTCCATGCCCAACTCCCCCCTCCCCCCCACACCCATCAGTCCTCAGCTTGTTCTCAGCATTCAAGACATCATGTCTAAACTTTAAAGTCCTCAAAAACTACAAATGAGATTTGGTTCACCATACAAAACTCAGGTTTCAAGATTTTACTTGATAGTGAATTGTCCTTCATCTGCTCTAGTTGAGTACAGCCGCCAGGTTAGTGTTAGGTACATAGCACACTTATTTCATAAGGAGATGGTTGGTAATAATAGAGGTAACAAAACTACTTTTATAAAAGTGCATTTTTATATGGAAAATATAAGTTGATTTTCATTATGTACTTTCTAATCTCAAGCATTCAAATTAGATCAACTTTAAAAAGAAAACTAACACTTTCCATACAGCTTTTATCACAAAATTTTTCTACTATATTTTCAGGTTATTCTTTCAAATACTCATTGGATTCAGCAGTCATTTCCAGAGCCTAGAAGTCTGTCTGCCTCAGGTATTCCTGATTGCCCCTCAGGCTAAACGTGTGCCCCGAGCACCTCACCTAATGATCCCTGGCCTATAATGACTTTTACCTCACAGGCTATATCCCACAGCTGTAAGTGATTTCCACCTCCTATACACTTCCTATTGCCTCAAAAAGAAATATAAGATGTTTATGTTTGCTTCATTACATCAGAGACTTTCTTGGTATAATTCATAAAACTTATTTTCTTACTGTTGCTATGGGATATTAAAGAATACAGATCAAACTTCCTCTCTATACTAATTCAAAAAAGAATAACAGTATTGCAGAACAAATTTAAGGTATTTGAGTATGTCTTTAGTTAAACTAAAAACAGAAAACCAATTTTAGGGCAAATTCTGCCTTATGAGTGAGAAATTAAAAGACAATAGTCTAGGTTTTAAAAAAAGTATATCATCTTTCTATAAGAATTTTATTTCTTAATTTTTAATTAAGAATGGGATACCTTTGTTTCATTTATTGTCCCACTGAAAAATACTGATATTTGATCTTGGTTTTACATGGCCGCTTTCTCCATTGGAGACTGATTGGTATTTAGGCAGACTATTTAATTCATATCTGTGAGTCAGAGCTCTATGGTCCTGAGAGACGCACACTCCCCTGGTGCTGACAGAGTGAGTAAACAGGAGATTAGACAATTGATGGATGCAGACTAGTCCTTGCTGAAGAGCCACGTGCTGTCCTGTGAAGGTCATGAGTGCATAAGCCTCTCCCATCCCACTAGTCTCCTTACTGCCCCTCTTACATCTTTGTTTCTGAGAGTGTAGATTAGTGGGTTGAGGCTAGGTGTGACAACAGTATAAAAGAGGGCAATGAACTTGCCCTGATCTTGTGAACTTCCTGATGGTGGCTGCAGATATATGCACATGATTGGAATGAAAAAGAGGGACACAACCTTAAGATGGGCTCCGCATGTCCCAAACACTCTCTGAAGTCCGGTTGATGACTGCATCCTCAGCACAGCCCGGGCAATGGCGCCGTATGAGCTGAGAATCAGGATGAGTGGTATGAGGACAAAAATGGAGCTCGTGACCAGGAGGGTCAGCTCATTAGCACGGGTATCAGCACATGACAATTGCAGCAGTGCTGGAACTTCACAGAAGAAATGGTCCACTTGGCGATGTCCACATAGGGGGACCCAGAAGGTAAAGGAGTATTGAAGTGCTGAGTTGTTAAATCCACTGACCCATGAAGCCACAGCCATCAGGTGGCAGAAACGAGGGTTCATGACCACGGTGTAATGCAGGGGTCTACAGACAGCTGCATAACGGTCATAGGACATGACCACCAGGAGGACACACTCTGTGGTTCCCAGTGCAAGGGCAAAGTAAAGTTGAGTCATGCAACCGGCATAAGAGATGGTCTTTTCTGGGCCCCAGAGGTTGACCAGCAACTGAGGGATGGAGCTGGTGGTGTAGCAGAGATCCAGAAAAGAGAGGTTGGAGAGGAAGAAGTACATGGGAGTGTGGAGATGGGCGTCCAGGTACGACAAGACAATGATAAAGAGGTTGCCTATCAATGTCACCAGGTAGAACATCAAGATAAGCACAAAGAGAACTACTTCCAGATGCGGCCAATTAGAAAAACCCAGGAGAACAAAGTAGCCTTCAGAACTTGCATTTTTCCCCTTCATCATTCATTCCTTGTCACCTGAGGGAAGAATCACACACTTTCCAAAAACGTTAGGAAATGCTCCAAGAATCACAGGGACACATAAAAAAGAAACAAAAGCCAGTTTTTAAAAACTCCCCTATGGCCCAGCAATAGCACTGCTAGGAATTGACCCAAGGGATACAGGATTGCTGATGCATAGGGGCACATGTACCCCCAATGTTCACAGCAGCACTCTCAACAATAGCCAAAACATGGAAAGAGCTTAAGTGTCCATCAATGGACAAATGGATCAAGAAGATGTGGTTTATCTATACCATGGAACACTACATGGCAATGAGAAAGAATGAAATCTGGCCATGTGTAGCAACATGGATGGACCTTGAGGGTGTTATGCTGAGCGAAATAAGTCACGCAGAGAAGGACAGATACCATATGTTTTCACTTATAAGCGGATCAGGAGAAACTTAACAGAGGACCATGGGGGAGGAGAAGGGGAAAAAATAGTTGGGGAGGAGAAGGGAGGCAAACCATGAGAGACTCTTGAATACTGAGAACAAACTGAGGGCTGATGGTGGGGAGGGAGGGGGGAGAGGAGTGATGGGCATGGAGGAGGGCACTTGTTGGGATGAGCACTGGGTTATATGTAAACTATTTAAACTATTTAAAAACTACTTAAACTATTTTAGGATCAAGAAGATATTGTTTATCTATATGATGGAATACTGCATGGCAATGAGAAACAATGAAATCTGGCCATGTGTAGCAACATGGATGGACCTTGAGGGTGTTATGCTGAGTGAAGTAAGTCAGGCAGAGAAGGACAAATACCATATGTTTGCACGTATAGGAGGATTAGGAGGAACTTGATGGAGGACCATGGGGAAGAAGAAGGAGGGGAAATGGTGCGGGAGAGGGAGGAAGGCAAACCATGAGAGACTCTTGAATGCGAAGAACAAACTGAGGACTGATGGGTGTATGGGGGAGGCGGGGAGATGGGCATGGAGGAGGGCATTTGTGGGGATGAGCAATGGGTGCTATATGGAAACCAACTTGACAATAAACTATTTGTAAAAAAAATTTTTTTAAGAAAAAATAAAATAAAAAGAGAAACTATACTAATGACTTGAGAGAAGTAAGAATTTAAAAGCTCAGTGATATATTTATATATTATTATTGGAGAAAAAATTTTTTTCTGTCAGTAGGATACTAATAATATGTATAGAAGGAATGGTAGAGTTAAAAAATGGTAAATAGAGGGGCGCCTGGGTGGCTTAGTCGGTTAAGCGTCCAACTTTCGCTTAGGTCATGATCTCCCGGTTCGTGGGTTCAAGCCCCGCGTCGGGCTCTGTGCTGACTGCCAGCTCAGAGCCGGGAGCCTGTTTCAGTCTGTGACTCCCTCTCTCTCTGACCCTCTCCTGCTCACGCTGTCTCTCTCTCTCCTAGAAATAAATAAAAATAAATAAAAAATAAATGGTAAATAGATACCAAAAACTAGTGAATGAAATATGATGAGAAACAGGATATTCACATGCTCTAAAAAACCTCCCCACTATTTACTTGTTAATACAAAATGAAAAATATTAAACTTCACAATAGAAAAATGTGGTGGACATCACCGTAACCAAGATCACTCAATATTAACATCACCATTGTTGAGACGAACCAACATCATGCACCTACTGACGTGTTGCTCTGAGAAGGACGTAATGTCTCTTCAGTGACATTCCTGTCCAAAATGCACACCCGATTCCAACAATGAAGACACATGAGACTAACTCGAACTGAGACAAGCCAGACAAAATAGCTATCCTGTACTCTTCAAAAATATTCAGTTAAACGAAGTCAAATAAAGGCTGAGGAAGTGCTCCAGATGCAAGGAGACCAAAGTGACAAGTTATCTATGTGGGTGGCTCTGGAATAGGAAAACATAGCTAATGACAGTATATTTGAGAGTATTTGAGAAATATGACTATGGACTATGGATTTGATAATAATGTTGTATTCATATTACAATTTCTGTTTTCTCAACTCAGCTGTGTTATGTAAAATAAAGTCCCTGTTCTTAGGAAATAAACATGAAAGTATTTAAGGGTAAAGGGACATGATGTCTCTAACTTAGTCTCCAATGGGCCAGAAAAAGAGATGATGATGGAGAGGTAGGTAGTTAGGTAGTGAGGTAGGAAGGCAGGTAGATGGATAGAAAACATGCTTCTAGGCACAATATAAATGATTGCTCAATCTGTAAAGGGTTAATGTGGTTCTTTGTACCACTTTTGCAACTTCTCTGTAAATTTGAAATTTCACTAGAATAAAAACATTTCAAAAAGTAAATATAAAATACAAATCTTCCATTTTTATATTTTATCCAGATATTTGTCACATTAAAGAAACAAAGCTTCTTAACTGTTGAATTCTCATTTATCCCAGGGTGGTATCTGGGTAAATAGTAACTTGAAAAATTCCTAACATAACTACAGAAGAAAATTTCCATGGAACCAATCATCTTTTTTTGTGAATAGCTTTGGTTTTCTTTTCAACATTTTCAGGCTTTTTTCCATTAATGTGATTATAAAAAACAAAAGCTGTAATCCCAATAATTTCGCATGGACAAAAAGTCATGATGAACAATATCAAACTTATTCTTGATTTCAAAATGTTTTCTGTAGCACCCCCTTATCCAATGGGTTTGAAGACCCCCAGTGGATTCCTGAATCCAAGCTTTGTACCTAACCCTGTATATACTTTAGTTTTCCCTTAAATACATGCCTATTTTAAGTTTAATTTATAAACTAGGCACAGTAAGAGATTAACAACAGTAATAAAATAGAACAATTAAAACAATATATTGTAGTGAAGGTTATAGGACTATGGTGTCTCTCCCAGATATCTGATTGTACTCACCCTTCTTCTCCTTGTGATTCTGTATGATAAGTAAATGTCCATCAGATCAGATGATGTGACATGAATGATCTAGTCATGTGATCTAGGGTTGGGCTGCCATTCACTTTCTGACAAAGCCTCAGGAGGATCATCTGCTTCTGTAGGCCATGGTTGATTGCAGGGTCACTGAAAATACAGAAAGTGGCACCTCAGACAAGGGGGCTACTGTACTCAGGGTAAAAAATCTGGAGCTTCAGTTAAATATTCTCATAGGAAGAATGTTCTCTTCTGATTATTTAGTTGCACTCAGGGATTGTTTCTAGACTGAAAACTAGGGAAAAAATAGAAACACAAAAAAAGACAGATGGACACACATCAATTTACAGACACACATGAGCAAAGCTGGACATCTTAGTGGGTTCTTTATTTTTTTAATGTTTATTTATTTTTTTGAGAGACAGAAACAGAACAAGAAGGGGTTGGGCAGAGGACAGAGGGAGACAGAATCTGAAGCAGGCTCCAGGCTCTGGGCTGTTCAGCGCAGAGCCCGACCTGGGGCTAGAACTTATGAACCCTGAGATCATGACCTGAACCGAGGTCAGACTATTAGCTGACTGAGCCACCCAGGCACCCCAGAAATCTTAGTTTTGATGAACATATCTGTAACATGGACTGGAGAGAGTGTGATAGAATGTTTCCCAGAGGACATGTGAATGGAACTGGATTTGAAAAGAAATTTTTATGGAAAGGAAGATACAAATTCTCTGAGAGACCAAAGGAGGAGGAGTGTGAGGATGGGGGGAAATAGAAAGAAACCTGATCAGAGTGGAAAGCTGAATCTGTGTCTGTCACAGGTCTGGTGAAGGTGTCCACATTATTCCTTTCTTTCAAGAACTGAGTTAGTATTTGAATTCTGAGCATAACTTATAATTTCCAAATATATTTTTATCATCCAGCTTCAAGAAGAATTCTAAATATTTATTGAAAGTACTGAATAGCTGCTTATCACTTAATATACTGTGTCTAGAGAGTCTTATGTTTCATTTTTGTTAAAAAATTGAGCACTTTCATAAATAGTTACATCTCTTTAGTGATTCTTTTTCTCTTGTGGGTTTTGAATCTGTCATGGAAGAGATTGATGCTCTCTTTTGTTCTATAGTTAGTGTGACAAGGCTTCACCTAATTTAGTTTTGCCACATCTGTCTCCACCTTCCACAGCCAGGTCTGCCTCACATTTCCTAAGAACCTCACCAAAAAAAAGAAAGAAAGAAAGAAAAGAAAACCAGACAGAGCCACCTATGGTTGCCTCTCAATTTGCTCACCTTCTACAAACACAACTCTTGAAAAGAATGTTAGAAGTGGGCGCTTGATTGAGTTTTAGCAGGAAAGTTATAAACAGCTGTAGGAATGATTCAGACCTTATCACTCTTAATCATTAACTAGTTGTTACATGAAGCTAAATTACTTGCTACAGCTCAGAAACCATCCAGGATAATCATGCAAGTGCCTTGCTTAAAAGCAACTCTTTGCAATTAAACAGAAGTTTAGTTCAAAGAAGTATGAAACCATGGGAGAGAGTAACTATAAAATGTGAAAAGAGCTGTGAAGTGTAACTTGGACCAAGGGACAGTAGCCAAGGAAAGAAACTTGGAAGGGGGCTCCCCCCCACATGGCAGGGGATCAGACCTCACCGAAGAGGAGTGACTGCAGCCCCCTGGGTGAAGACATTAGCTAAGGCTGAACCAAACAACACGAATAGACAGTAATACATGAAGATCATTTCACTTAGGAGTCACTGCCATTTGATGGATGAAGGAAAAATCCTATGATTCTTTTTTAATTTCTCTAGAATGGGATATAATTCATCATGAGAAATATGATCCTAAATGCCATTGCTCCTTCTAATGCAGATATAGCCTTCTTCTTCTTTCCACAGTTACCTGAATAACTTGTTGCTTTAGCTGAACGTACAGCAGTGAGGTGTCTGTCGCATGGCTCGTCCTTAGCATTCTACAGAACGTAGAAAGGGGCAGGAGATGAGGGACGAAAGGATACCAGACACGACTAGAGAAAAGGTAGGAACTTTCTGGTTTAATTTTCTTACTGGAAGAGAGAGAAATAAAGGCTTCATCACTAGTTGCTTTGGTAAACTATGGAATGAAATATCTCCTTTCTTTTTTGAAGAAAGGTCGTATGGAGGAAAAACATGAATCTTTTCACTTCTGCAAATCACTGGCCAGCTTACTGTTTTATTTTAGTCTTTTTATGCGCTCACCTAGTGCTTAAGTACTACTTGTCCGTCCTGTATCTGCCCACATTCCCCTCATCTGTCTTCATGATCTACACCTCTCTTTCCTGGTGGACCTACCTGATCTCTGGTTTTCATCTCCTTTAAATTGCCAACATAGATGACTGCCCACACCATATATTCTAATCCTCTATATCATCTTAGGAGAACAGAGTCTGGAAATTACTGTGATTATCATTGCTACAAAAGAGAGTCCTGTGTTTACTCAAAAGATTTGGTTTTAGTTCAAACGAGGACCTCATTAGAGCATTTGGTGTTATCAGGGGATGGGCCCTTTTTCTACAACAACTGGCGCCTTTATGGAAACAAAATAATTCTCTTGACTAGAGCCATTGGGAGGCTAAATCCCAGAGAGGCAATTAATGCCCTTCCAAGAGTTGTCCTGGCCAGAACAGTTTCTGAGGGACATTTTCCACATGATACCACACTGTTGTGCTAATCTTACAATGAATCTACAGACCAGCCATCACTGATAAACATGCGTTAAGCTGTGTTGATAGGGAAGGGAATGGGTTGCCTTGAATTACGTGAAATTTCTTCCTCAAATTCTCATGATGCTAAGGGCCAAATCTGAGGGATAACTTGTCAGAAGCATCCCAATTTGGGGAAGGAAAGGAAGTATGAAACATTTTTTAATGTAATATATAAAGACTACACAAAAATTTTATCACAAGTTTATAAATTAATGAACACTTCTACATTTTTACATTGTTTCTACCTAATATATTCCATTTGTACCAAAGAAAATCTTGTCATGAAAATTATATTATAATAAGATTACATTGGGGCGCCTGGGTGGCTTAGTCGGTTGAGCGTCTGACTTTCGCTTAGGTCATGATCTCGCGGTTCGTGGGTTCGAGCCCCGCGTCGGGCTCTGTGCTGACTGCCAGCTCAGAGCCTGGAGCCTGTTTCAGAGTCTGTGTCTCCCTCTTTCTCTGACCCTCCCCTGTTCACGCTGTCTCTCTCTGTCCTAGAAATAAATAAAAATATTAAAAAAAAAAAAAGATTACATTTCATTTTATTTTTTAACGTTTATTTATTTTTGAGAGAGACAGAGACAGAGAGACAGATTGCAAGTGGGTGGGGCAGAGAGAGAGGGAGACACAGAATCCAAAGCAGGCTCCAGGCTCTGAACTGTCAGCACAGAGCCCGACACAGAGCTCGAACCCACGAACCGTGAGATTATGACCTGAGTTGAAGTCAAATGCTTAACCAACTGAGCCACCTGGTGTCCCTAAAAATTGCTATTTTTTTAAATGTTTTATTTATTTCTAGGAGAGAGAGAGAGAGAGACAGCGTGAACAGGGGAGGGTCAGAGAGAGAGGGAGACACAGACTGAAACAGGCTCCAGGCTCTGAGCTGGCAGTCAGCACAGAGCCCGACGCGGGGCTCGAACCCACGAACCGCGAGATCATGACCCAAGCGAAAGTTGGACGCTTAACCGACTAAGCCACCCAGGCGCCCCTAAAAATTGCTATTTTTAAACTATAATCTTACGCGGTGCCTGAGTGGCTCAGTCAATTAAGCGTCTGACTGGCTCAAGTCATGATCTCACGGTCCATGAGTTGGACCCCTGTGTTGGGCTCTGTGCTGAGAGCTCAGAGCCTGGAGCCTGCTTCGGATTCTTTCTTTTCCTCTCTCTCTGCCCTCCCTGCTCATGCTGTCTCTCTCTTGCTTTCAAAAGAAATTAAAACTAGCAATTTTTTGGTGCATTCCAGTGGTCTTGATTATTGTGAGAACTCAGTAACCCCCTAAAACTCTCTTATTAACTCCCTAACCCCTAAAAACATATAAACATAATCCATGGTGCTTAATATACCATTAGTCAATACATGTTTGCTACTATTACCATTAGAGTGAATTTTAATTTTTAGTGATATTTTAACAATTATACATTATTTCTTATTTGTTTTATATATTAAAAACATTGACATTCTTACAACTCAGAATCATCAACTATTACTTGTATCATATTTATTTCCAACATTTTAATATGTAAAGTATCAAAGATAAAATCTATGTCCACTTCAACTCTTTCTGACCAAACACCTAATGCAAAGATAATCACTATCATAAACTTGGTGTGTATAATTTCAATTCATTTTAATATATATGATATATTCTTTAAATAATAGGTATTTAAATTTAAATATTAATATTACTAAGCACTTATATATTTATAGGGTTCTTTTCTACTTTATTGAGGAAGAATTTTTTTTTTTTTACAAATAGTTTATTGTCAAGTTGGTTTCCATATAACACCCCGTGCTCATGCCCACAAGTGCCCTCCTCCATGCCCATCTCTATTGGGGAAGAATTTAACCAGTGATACAGTTCTAGTAGAATTCACTCAGTCACCAAAATCTGAGAAACATCTAACCACGTGGGCTATAGCAGACTGTACCAAGCTCCAATATTCTTCATGCTCAGTCACCATGTTTCTATGTTAATTTTTTGCCTTTGCCAATCTATCGGACACTAGAAGATGTTAGAGGTTTTATATGCAATGTTATGAACTTATTGGGACAACATGGATGACATTAAATGATTTAATTACACAAAGTATTTCTAAAGCAGCAGATGTCAACTTTTTGTTTTTCCTCCAACACACGTGAGAAATGAAGCATATTGGAAGTGTGTGACTTTCAAAGTAACTTCTGGAAGAAATATGGGCTCTGATTCCATATTCACCCTCAAAGATAAGAAACCAATGCAAAACACATTTTGACTCGGAGGAGTTCAGATGGCAGAGAAGTAGGGGGACCTGGGGCTTTCGTTGTTCCTGAAACACACATGTGTTGAGGTCAGATCACTGGGAACGCCCAGGAAACCCATCTGCAGAGTGGCAGAAGGATCTCCACAGTTGGAGGGAGGCCACATGGCGGTTTCAAGGTGCATGGACCATGCAGCAGTGGGACTGTCTTTCTGGGACAAAGGACATCAAACATGACGTGGACAGGATCTACCTAGGAGGAGAGGAGTGGTTTCATGTAGTGAAAGATTTTGAGTTTTGAATCCCAGCCATGCACCAAAGAAAAAAAACACAGGAGAGTTGTAGTGCGGGGCAAGCTGAATACCCTTGTTATTCTGTGAGGGTCTCCTGAACAGTGAGGTTGGGGGGGGGGGGTAGATCCCCTGTCTGGGGATGAGAAATAGGTGACACCATACCCCCACCAACACTAGCAAGTAAGACTTCATAGAACAGCACAGTGGCCCACAGTGGAAGCAGGAGCCTCTTACACCAAGCCCCACACCGCCGCCTGATAAACGCTTCTGTACAGGGACGAGACCGACTCTGACCCTGAGGCCTCTCCGCCAGGGCAGCGCAGCAGCACTGCACATGCACAGGAAATAGAGTGCATCAAAACGTTTCCTGCAGTTATGACAGAAATGGGACCAGAGTTACACATTTTTTCTTTCTTCTATATTTCTCTTGGAATCAGGCTCATAGTTTTTTTTTTCTTTTTCTTTTCTTATTTTTTTTGTTTCTTTCATAGTTTGTTTTGTTCCCCACCCCCTTTCCCTTTCTCTTCTTTTTTCTGGAGTGACTTCTTCTTTTCCTTTTCTTTTCCTTATTTTTTTCTTTATATTTTTGTTGAGAATCAGGCTTACAGTTTTTTTATTGTCTGGGTTTTTTTTTTTTAATTCCTTTTTCTCTCTCTTTCTCTCTCTGTCTCTTTCTCTCTCTCTCTCTCTCCTGCATTGGGCATTTCAAATTCTTTTTCAGGCTTATTTTAGCCAACAAATCAAAGCACTCTTAGTTAATAGTCCAAAGACTCCCTACTGCAAGCAAAAAGGACACCTGCAGAGGAATGACCAGTGGGAAAGACCAGACAAAACACAACAGAAGAGTGCACACAGCATACATCAGAAACACTTCCTACATTGCCAGGTCCTGAACTGTATATATAAAACCCTAACCCTAACCCTTTTTAATATAGCATTACACTCAGGTGTAGGAAATATAACAACCTTTCAAAACAAGTGAAAGATAGAAACCTAGCCAAGATGACACACAGAGGAATTCTCCCTAAAAAGAAGGCGAAGAAGAAAACACAGCCAGAGACTTGTTCAAAACAGATATAAGCAATATATCTGGACAACAATTTAGAACAGTAGTCATAAGACCACTAGCTAGGCTTTAAAAAAGCATAGAAGACCTGAGAGAAACCTTTTCTACATAGATAAAAGACCTAAAACCTAGTCATGCTGAAATAAAAAATGCTATAATTTAGATTCAAAATCAACTAGATATAGTTACAAAGAGGATTAAAGAAGCGGTGGAGAGAATAGGTTGGTTATATAGAAGACAAAATTATGGAAAATAAGGAAGCTGAAAAGAAGAGGGAAAGAAAACTACTGGATCATGAAGGGATACTTAGGGGAACTCCATGATTTCATTAAGTGAAAGAATATCTGTATCCCAGGAGTCCGATACTTTGGAAAATGATTTATCATTATCTAGTAAAGTTGAACATACACAAAAATACTGAACCATCATTTCCACACCTAAATAACCTAAAGAAACTATAGAAGCAAGGATGCCCCGGAACACAGTATTGTCCCTGATAGCAAAAACTTAAAAACAACCCAGGTATCCTGAATAGAACAGATAAGTGAATTTTAATATATTAATATAATGGAATAAAAATGAATGAACTATAGCCACCCACATCAATACGGAATGAATCTCAAATGTATAACATAACTGTATGAACCACAAAAGAATTTATATAGGATGATTTCACTTGAATAAACCTTAAAAAGTTGGTAAAAAAAAAAAAAAAACAAAGAAGAAGAAGAGTGTAATACACTCTTGAACAAATTTTATTGAACAAATTTTAGCTGAGAAGTTCACAGATCTGGGGAAGGAAACAGACATTCAAGTTCCAAGAGGCACAAAGGACTCCCCCAAAATAAATAAAAACAGGTCAACTCCATGACATATCACAGTAAAACTTGCAAAATACAAACATAAAGAGAATTCTTTATGGCAGGAAATATTCAGTGTGCTGAATGGGAAAAGTATTTAGTCAAGAATTCTTTATCTAGCAAGGCTGTCATTCAGAATAGAGGGAGAAGGGCACCTGGGTGGCTCAGTCAGTTAAGTGTCCGACTTCAGCTCAGGTCATGATTTTGTGGTTCGTGGGTTCAAGCCTTGCATCAGGCTCTGTGCTGACAGCTCAGATCCTGAAGCTGCTTCAGATTATGTGTCTCCCTCTCTCTTTGCCCTGCATCCACTTGTGCGCTCTCTCCCTCTCTCTCTCTCTCTCAAAAATAAACAGGGGGACCAAAATGGTGGAACAACATGGAAGATTTTTGGCATTTTTCATCCCTGAAATGCAGCCACATCAACACTAAACCATCCTGCAGACCTAGGAAACTGACTGGGGGATTAACACAAGAATCTGCACAACCTGAATCACAGAATTTAGCAGGTACATAGTGCAGAGAGGTGAACTGGGGGAGAGAGAAGCCGCAGAGGGCATGGAGCTGTTTTGGGGTGTGGAAAAAGGTTGGAGATGGGGGGGGTGGGTAATGGGAAATGCACCCCCTACCCAGAAGCAGCTGGAGAAAGTGGAAAAGTGGAAACAGCCACAAGGACTAAACAAAACAGGGAGAGAGGAGAAAGGAGAGAGTTTAAATTCCATTAAGACTCTATGAACAGGGGAACACAGAGTCTGGAGGCCCACAGCTGCATACCTGGCGGTGCTGCGGTGGGAAGGGCGAATCCCCAGAGGCAGGGAGGGAGGTCCGAAGGATCCGTGAGCCAGACGGGGAGAGGACACTGGGTGCAGGCTGTGCGGCCACCCCGCAGGCAAAGGTCCCAAGGGACCCCAGAGAACGCCCACACTTGCTGGTGCTGGAACAAGGACATTAAGGGTGAAGCAAGTGCCACATGTGTGTTGTGATTTTCCACAGTCCCCGAAACACCACTGGCACAAGCTCATACAAAATTTTCCTGGGGCGGCCTGGCACCCAGCCGCCGTCTCCGGGCACGGGCAGTAGCCCAGTCTGAAAACGTTCCTGAGGGCGGGCCAGCTCGAGCCGCAGGGGACGCGCAGCACCCGAAGCCGCTCTCCTCTCCCCAGAGGGGACGCAAGAGGTTTGAAACTGCTCTGAGGGACTCGGCCCGCGGGCTTATATCCGGGCGACATCAATGGGGCCCAAAGACTAAGATCTGGAACCGAGGCCTGGCTTGGGATATAGAGCGCGGCCCACCTAGGCTACGCCCGCGGCACAGGGAGATGGGGCCCACAAGAGTGAGTTACAACGCTGAGTTCAAGAAGGGAGTGGGGCGCCATCATTTTTCTCCCCACAACCACCAAGGCGGGAACTCAGGGAGTGGCTCCCAGGTCGCAGTGGAGGCTAAGACCTGTCTACACCGAACCACACCCATCTCCCCTAGAGAGCTGCATTTTTTTTTTTTTACCAGAGCCCAGGGCAAGACCAACAGGGATGCACTGCCATGATTCTTTCTATTCAGATATATTTTTGCCCTTGTCTCATTCGTAACCCTCCACCCTGTTGGTCTGGATACTCTGGTCACTGGTTTGCTTAAACAGTCACATTTAATCCATTCTCTAGATGTATATTCTACACCTCCACTGCTACCTTTTTATCTCTCTCTCTCTCTCTCTCTCTCTCTCTCTCTGGAGTAATCAGACTATATAGTTTCTCTGAATAACATCATCTTCATTTCTTTCTCCTCACCTCTAACTATATTCTCCTCTTTCTCTCTCTGAATTAAGCCTCTTAGTCTCTCTGCCTGGTCATTTCATTTCCAGTTTTGCTTCCTCCCCACCCTGGCATTTCTCTCTGTGTATCTGCTCTTCCACCAGCACTGCCTCCACCCGACTCTTCATTTCTAGCTGGGAATTCTGGTTCTATGCTTTTAGACTGTCCTTTGTCTACTGGGTTTATTCTTTCTTCTTTCATTTTCTTTTTTTTTTTTACTCTTTATGTATTTTTATTCTTCTTATTTGTCTTCCCTCCTTCCTCTTTTTTTTGTCCCTTTTTTACTTTTTCTTTTTCCCTTTCAGTTTGCGTGTTTGTTGAATTTGTCTGTGGGTTTGTGTGCCTTTTTTCCCTGTGTATTTGTCTGTCTGTTTTATTTTCCAGGGCTACCTCAAGAAACAAACCAAAGTACACAAGGTGGAGAGTTCCAAATACCACTACAAGTAGGGAAATAAAATAACCAAGGTCTCAACAAGAGAGAGCAAGAGACACCATTCAGAGAACACTTCCTGAACGGACAGGCCCTGGATAGTCAAAGAGCCTTCTTTAATACAGCAGTGCTTGCAGGTGCAGAGTTCATAACAAGCTTTTAAAACTAACAAGAGATAGAAAGCTAACCAAAATGACGAAACGGAAGAACTCTCCTCCAAAGAAATTCCAGGAAGAAATGACAGCTAAAGAACTGCTCACAACAGATATAAGCAACATAAGTGAACAAGAATTTAGAACAATAGTCATAAAATTAATCGCTGGGCTTGAAAAAAGCATGGAAAACATCAGAGAAACTATTGCTACAAAGACTATGGAGCTTAAAAATAGCTGTGATGAATTTAAAAATGCTATAAATGAGATGCAAAATAAAATGGAAGCATCCAATGCACAGAATGAAGAGGCAGAAAGGAGAATAGGTGAATTCGAAGACACAATTATAGAAAAAGAGGAAGCTGAGAAAAAGAGATATACACTGATACAAAAACACGAAAGGAGAGTTCGAGAGCTCAGTGATATAATCAAAAGGAACAATATCCGTATCATAGGAATCCCAGAAGAGGAAGAGACAGGGAAAGGTGCTGAAAGAGTCATGGAACAAATTATAGCTGAGAACTTCCCCAATCTAGGGAAGAAAACAGACATTGAAATCCAAGAGGCACAGAGAACTCCCCTCAGACGTAACTTGAATCGATCTTCTGCACGACATATCATAGTGAAACTGGTAAAATATAAAGACAAAGATAGAATTGTGAAAGCAGCTATGGAGAAAAGGGCCCTAACATACAAAGGGAAACCTATCAGAGTGGTGACAGACCTATCTACTGAAACGTGGCAGGCCAGAAATGAATGGCAGGAGATCTTCAATGTGATGAACAGAAAAAATATGCAGCCAAGAATCCTCTATCCAGCACGCCTGTCATTCAGAATAGAAGGAGAGATAAAAAGTCTTCCCAGGTAAACAAAAACTGAAAGAATTTGTCACCACTAAACCAGCCCTACAAAAATCCTGAGGGAGACTCTATGATGGAAATGTAAGGAACACAAGTACCAGAGACACCACCACAAGCATAAATCCCACAAAGGACACAATGACTCTAAACCCATATTTTTCAATAATAACACTGAATGTAAATGGACTAAATACCCCAATAAAAAGACATAGGGTAGAAGAATGGATAAAAAAACAAAATCCATCTATTTGCTGTCTACAAGAAACTCATTTTAGACTGGAGGATACCTTCAGATTGAAAGTAAGGGGATGGAGAAATACCTATCATGACACTGGAAGTCAAGAGAAAGCTGGAGTAGCTATACTTATATCAGACAAACCGGACTTTAAAGACAGTAACAAGGGATGAAGGGCATTATATAATAATTACAGGGTCCATCCATCAGGAAGAGCTAACAATTATAAATGTCTACGCACCAAATATGGGAGCACCTAATACATAAAATAATTAATCACAAACAGAAACACTCTTATCAATAAGAACGTGCTAATAGCAGGGGACTTTAATACTCCACTTACAGTAATGGATAGATCAACTAGACAGAAAATCAATAAAAACACAATGGACTTAAAGGACACATTGGACCAGATGGATCTGACACATATATTTAGAACTCTACATCCTGAGTCCATGGAATTCACTTTCTTTTCAATGTGCAGGGTACATTCTCCAAGATAGATCACATACTGAGCCATAAAGCATCCCTCAATAAATATAAAAGATTTGAGAATATACCATGCACACTTTCAGATCACAATGCTATGAAACTCGAAACCAATCACAGGAAGAAGTCTGGAAAACCTCCAAAACCATGGAAGTTTAAGAACACCCTACTAAAGAATGAATGGGCCAATCAAGCAATTAGAGGAGAAATTTAAAAATACATGGAAACAAATAAAAATGAAAATACAACAATTCAAACTCGATGGGATGCAGTGAAGGCAGTCCTAAGAGGAAAGTACATTGCACTCCAGACCTATTTCAAGAAATTAGAAAATTAGAAAAAGTGAAAGTACAAAATCTAACAGCTCACCTAAAGGAACTCGAAGGAGAGCTACAAGAGCACCTCAAACCCAGTAGGAGAAAGGAAATCAGGGTAGAAATCAGCAATATAGAATCCAAAAAAAGAGTTGAACAGATCAATGAAACCAAGAGTTTGTTTTTTTAAAAAATAAACAAAATTACCAACCCTTAACCAGGCTTCTCAAAAAGAAAAGAGAGAGCACTGAAATAGAGAAAATCATGAATGAAAATGGACTTATTACAACTTATTACAAGGGTGTTATGCTGAGTGAAATAAGACAGGCAGAGAAGAATGGGGCGCCTGGGTGGCTTAGTCGGTTAAGCGTCCGACTTTCGCTTAGGTCATGATCTCGCGGTTCGTGGGTTCGAGCCCCGCGTCGGGCTCTGTGCTGACTGCCAGCTCAGAGCCTGGAGACTGTTTCAGTCTGTGACTCCCTCTCTCTCTGACCCTCCCCTGCTCACGCTGTCTCTCTCTCTCCTAGAAATAAAAAAAAAATTTGAAAAAAAAAAAAAAAAAAAGACAGGCAGAGAAGGACAGATACTATATGTTTGGACGTATAGGTGTATTAGGAGGAACTTAACGAAGGACCATTGAGGAGAAGAAGGGGCGAAATAGGAGGGGAGAGGGAGGGAGGCAAACCATGAGAGACTCTTGAATGCTGAGAACAAACTGAAGGCTGATGGGAGTGGGGGAGAGGGGAAGGGGGGTGATGGGTATGGAGGAGGGCACTTATGGGGATGAGCACTGGGTGTTATATGGAAACCAACTTGACAATAAACTATTAAAAATTAAAATTAAAAAGAAATTTTTAAAAAGTTTTAAAAGGGTATAATATTGGGGTACCTGGGTGGCTTAGTGGGTTAAGTGTCCGACTTTCGCTTAGGTCATGATCTCGCGGTTCGTGGGTTCGAGCCCCGCATCGTGCTCTGTGCTGACTACCAGCTCAGAGCCTGGAGCCTGTTTCACAGTTTGTGACTCCCTCTCTCTCTGACCCTCCCCTGCTCACGCTGTCTCTCTCTCTCTCTCTCTCTCCTAGAAATAAATAAAACATAAAAAAATTTTAAAAGGGTACAATATTTTAACTAAGACTTTACAAAATAAGATATATCAAGTACATGAAAAGCTTGTGAACATCCCCAGTCCTCATAGAAATGCTAATAAAAATACAATGAAAAAGGAACCCTCGTGCACTGTAGGTGAGAATGCAAACTGGTGCAGCCACTGTGGAAAACAGTACGGAATTCCTCAGAAAAATAGACTTACCCCATGGTCTAATAATTTCACTACTGGGTATTTACCCAAACAACATGAAAACACTAATTCAAAAAGATATATATGCACCCATGTGTGTATCGCAGCATTATTTATAGTAGCCAAAGTAAGAAAGCAACCAAAGTATCCATCAATAGATGAATGGAGAAAGAAGATGTGGTATAGATAGCTTAGATAGATAGATTTAGAGATAGATACAGATGACATAGATATGTCACAATGGGATATTGATCAAGCAGGAAAAAGAATGAAATTACCATTAACAAAAAGAATGAAACTGGGGCCCCTGGGCAGCTCAGTTGGTTAAGCATCCGACTTCGGCTCAGGTCATGATCTTGCAGTCTATGGGTTTGATCCCTGCCTCAGGCTCTGTCCTGACACCTCAAAGTCTGGAACCTGCTTCAGATTCTGTGTGTCCCTCTTTCTCTGCCCCTCCCCCATTCATGCTCTATTTCTCTCTGTCTCTTAAAATAAGTAATTGTTTTTTAAAAAAAAGAATGAAATTTCCATTTATGGGCACCCTCCTACACTGTTGGTGGGAATGTAAACTGGTGCAGCCCCTCTGGAAAACAGTGTCCAGGTTCCTCAAAAAATTAACAGTAGGACTCCCCTATGACCCAGCAATAGCACTGCTAGGAATTGACCCAAGGGCTACAGGAGTGCTGATGCATAGGGGCACATGTACCCCAATGTTCATAGCAGCACTCTCAACATCAGCCAAAAATGGAAACAGCCTAAGTGTCCATCAACGGACGAATGGATCAAGAAGATGTGGGTTATCTATACAATGGAATACTACACGGCAATGAGAAAGAATGAAATCTGGCCATGTGTAGCAACATGGATGGAACTTGAGGGTGTTGTGCTGAACGAAATAAGTCAGGCAGAGAAGGGCAGATACCATATGTTTGCATGTATAGGAGAATTAGGAAGAACTTAACAGAGGACCACGGGGGAGAAGACGGGGGAAAATGGTGGGGGAGAGGGAGGGCGGCAAACCATGAGAGACTCTTGAATGTTGAGAAACAAACTGAGGACTGATGGGTGTGGCGGGGACGAGGGCGGTGATGGGCATGGAGGAGGGCACTTGTGGGGATGAGCACTGGGTGTTATATGGAAACCAACTTGACAATAAACTATTTAAAAAAAACTTCCATTTATGATAGCATGGATGGACGTAGAGAGTATTATGCTAACAGAAATAAATCAGACAGAGGGACAAATACCATGTAAAGAGATAGAAAGAGACAAACAAACATAAAAACACACTCTTATATACAGAGAACAAACTAGTGGTTGTCAGGGGGAAGGTAGGTGGAAATGGATGAAATATATAAAAGGAAATTAAGAGGTACAAACTTCCAGTTATAAATAAATAAGTCATGGATATAAAAAGTACAGCATAAGAAACATGGTCAATAAGATTGTAATAACATTGTTTGGTGACAGATGATGACTACACTTATCTTAATGAGCATTGAATAATGTATAGAATTGCTGAATCATATTGCACATCTGAAACTAATATAACACTGTATGTTAATTATACTTTAAAAAGCAAAAGAAAACCACAATGATATATAACTATAAACCTACTAGAAAAGCTAAAAGAAAAAAGATTGACAATACCAAGTGTTACAGAGAATGTGGGCAATTGGAACTCATGTATACTGCTCTTTTCAGTGACCATGGTACAGATACTGTGAAAACATTCTGATAGTTTCTAATAAATATGAACATATACTAAGGACACAATATATCAATTCCACTATTATGCATTTACCTGAGTTAAATGAAAATTACCTGCCCACACAAACACTGTCTACTAGTTTTCATGAAAGTATTATTCATATTAGCCAAAAAGTAAATACTCCCAAAAGACCATTATCAGATAAATGGGTATATTTTGCCATATTCATACAATGGAATTCTAGCCATCACTTAAAAGGAAGGAGCTACTGATACATGCATAAATTTCAAAGATATATGCCAAATGAAAAAAGCCAAACTCAAAGGTTACACACTGTATCATTATATTTGCATGACATTTTAAAAAAGTAAGAAGAAAGAAAGAAAGAAAGAAAGAAAAGAAGAAAGTCAAAACTACAGTGACAGAACCAATGGTTGCTTAAGGCTGTAGGTGGAGGAAGAGAATTAATTGCAAAAGAGCAGTTTTCTTTTGGGAGTCATGGAAGCATTCTATGTCTTCATTGTGTGATATTTACATAATTATACATTTGTCACAACTCAATTGAACTTATACATTTGTCACAATTCAATTGAACTGTACATTTTATTTTTTTTTTTTAAATATTTTTTTTTATTATTTATTTCTAGGAGAGAGAGAGAGAGACAGCGTGAGCAGGGGAGGGTCAGAGAGAGAGGGAGTCACAGACTGAAACAGGCTCCAGGCTCTGAGCTGGCAGTCAGCACAGAGCCCGACGCGGGGCTCGAACCCACGAATGCGAGATCATGACCTAAGCGAAAGTCGGACGCTTAACCGACTAAGCCACCCAGGCGCCCCAAGAACTGTACATTTTAAAAAGATGGATTTTAGAGGCAAACCATGAGAGACTCTTGAATGCTGACAAAAACTGAGGACTGATGGGTGGGGGGGGGGGGGGGGGATGGGCATGGAGGAGGGCACTTTGGGGATGAGCACTGAGTGTTATGTAGAAACTAATTTGACAATAAACTATTTGTAAAAAAATAAATAAATAAATAAATAAAAAATAAAAAGATGGATTTTATTATATGTAAACTGTACTTCAATAGACGTGAAAAAAGAGCCATTTATCTGTTAAAATGCTGGAGTGGGGGCATCTGGGTGGCTCATTCAGCTGACCATCCAACTCTTGGTTTCAGCTCAGGTCATGATCTTGTGGTCTGCTTGAGTTCGGACTCCAAACTGACACTGTGGAGCTTCTTGGGATTTTCTCTATCTCTCTCTGTCTTTCTGCCTCTCCCCTGATCATGCTCTCTTTGAAAATAAATGAACATTTTTTTATTTTTATTAATTTTTTAAAATGTTTTATTTATTTCTATGAGAGAGAGAGAGAGAGAGACAGCGTGAGCAGGGGAGGGTCAGAGAGAGAGGGAGTCACAGACTCTGAAACAGGCTCCAGGCTCTGAGCTGGCAGTCAGCACAGAGCCCGATGCGGGGCTCGAACCCACAAACCGCGAGATCATGACCTAAGCGAAAGTCGGTCGCTTAACTGACTAAGCCACCCAGGCGCCCCAATAAACATTTTTTTAAAAAGGAATGAAAGGCTGGAGTGCTACATGAGGTATTCCAAATGGTAATATCTCCAGGGAGGCAGGAGGAGCCCATATTTTCATATTTTATAAAGCTTGTGTGATATGAAAAGGGATGACATCACATGATTTAATATTAAATTTGATATTAAAATTATTATTTAATAAAAATTCTGTTACACACATGAGCCTTGCTTGTGGATGGGTTCATGGGACTCTACCTTCTATCAGTGGTCATCTCTAGTAAGAGATTACAAAGAGGATGAGAAGAAAATGAAATCCACACAGAGGGATCCAAGCACAGCACACCATGTAATGGTAACGCACTCATGAGCTTACGGGAGATCCTGCCCTTTATTTTCTTACTTTTATAATCCACTTAATAGGATCTAGATCAATTACATCTGGATCTTAAAAGAGGTGATAAACTACAACTTTAATGTCTGAATTCAAGCTAAAAAAAGTAATGAGTTTATTTTTTTCTTTAAAAAACCTTTTAAATCAAAGATAGTTAACATTTAGTGCAATAATGATTTCTAGAATAGAATTTAGTGATTCATCCTCAATATATAATACCTAGTGCTCATACAAAAACCCTTCCTAATGTCCATCACCCATTTAGCCATTCTTAATGCTCCCCCCCCCCACCTCCTTCCAGCAACCTTTGGTTTGTTCTCTGTATTGTAGAGTTTCTTATGGCTTGCCTCCCTCTCTGTTTTTATCTTAATTTTCCTTCCCTTCCCCTATGTTCACCTATTTTATTTCTTGAATTCCATCTATGAATGAAGTCCTATATTTGTCTTTGACTGAACAGTATTTAAGAGGCCACTTTAAAATAAATTGTCTCTAGACCACTGTCCCTGTATATGACTAGCTTCAACTGAACACGTCTCCCACACAGAAATAGAATATGCAAAGGAAATTTATTTTGCACTCAGTGCAGAGCCACTTGCAGGGCTTGAACTCACAAACCATGAGATCATGACCTGTATCAAAGTCAAGAGTCTGATGCCTAATTAATGTGAGCCACCCAGGCACCCCTTAATATTATTTTTAAAACCCAGCGCCTAGTGGCGACTGGGTGGTTCAGTCAATTAAGCATCCAACTCTTGATTTCAGCTCAGGTTATGATCTCACGGTTTGGTGAGTTCAAGCTTGCATCAGGCTCAGCGCTCTATGGAGCCTGCTAAGGATTTTCTCTCTCCCTCTCTATCTGCACCTCCCCACTTGTGCTTTCTCTGTCTTTCTCAAAATGAATAAATAAACTTTTAAAAAGTCCCAAATTTCTATGAGCGCTAAAGATGGAATTAAATTTTAAAGTGTTACAAATCAAAAAATTTATCTCTAGATAATATTTTAGAATTAGCTGAAAAAGAATCCAAAGTTAGGGCTTAACTTCTATGCTTGCTGGGGTGTAGACTAAGTTAAGTACCAATAAAAGAGGGAAAACATCATCCAAGGTGGACCAGGCTCTCAACAAAAGTTACAGGACAAAAATTGTGATGTTTTTATTACACCTCCCACTCCCGTCCCACTAGTCTCCTTACAGCCGCTCTTACATCTTTGTTTCTGAGAGTGTAGATTAGTGGGTTGAGGCTAGGTGTGACAACAGTTTAAAAGAGGGCAATGAACTTGCCCTGATCTTGGGAACTTCCTGATGGTGGCTGCAGATATATGCACATGTTTGGAATGAAAAAGAGGGACACAACCTTAAGATGGGCTCCGCATGTCCCAAACACTCTCTGAAGTCCGGTTGATGACTGCATCCTCAGCACAGCCCGGGCAATGGCGCCGTATGAGCTGAGAATCAGGATGAGTGGTATGAGGACAAAAATAGAGCTCATGATCAGGAGGGTCAGCTCATTAGTATGTGTATCAACACATGACAATCGCAGCAGAGCTGGAACTTCACAGAAGAAATGGTCCACTTGGCGATGTCCACATAGGGGGATCCAGAAGGTAAAGGAGTATTGAAGTGCTGAGTTGTTAAAGCCACTGACCCAGGAAGCCACAGCCAACAGGTGGCAGAAACGAGGGTTCATGACCACGGTGTAATGCAGGGGTCTACAGACAGCTGCATAACGGTCATAGGACATGACCACCAGGAGGACACACTCTGTGGTTCCCAGTGCAAGGTCAAATTAAAGTTGAGTCATGCAACCTGCTTTAGAGATGGTCTTTTCTGGGCCCCAGAGGTTGACCAGTAACTGAGGGATGGAGCTGGTTGTGTAGCAGAGATCCAGAAAAGAGAGGTTGGAGAGGAAGAAGTACATGGGAGTGTGGAGATGGGCGTCCAGGTACGACAAGACAATGATAAAGAGGTTGCCTATCAATGTCACCAGGTAGAACATCAAGATAAGCACAAAGAGAACTACTTCCAGATGCGGCCAACGAGAAAAACCCAGTAGAACAAAGTAACTTTCAGAACTTGCATTTTTCCCCATCATTATTCATTTTTTTTTCAGTATCTGAAGAGAAAATCATAAACTCATAGGCTGCTCACCCATTGTTAAACTTCTCAGTAGTCTGAGGAAAACCTATGTCCTTTCCAAAATGCTCTTGTTACAGTAACGTTTTCATAGTTTTATTTTTATGTTTCATTCAGTTCTTTTTTCCTGCTGTGGACATAATCAATAACTTCTCAAGTGAATAAGTACTATTTATGAATCTCTAAGTTAGTATTGGATAAAAAAAAAGATTAAAGATTATGTTCCATAGCCAAGAAGACAACTTTAATGAAAAAAACCTTTTAACAAAAAAATTTTCAATGTATCCTTTTTTTATGTACTTCAGGCTATTTCTAATTCTGTGGTGACAAAGAAAGGAATATCTCTACTCAATAATCTTACATATAAGTGAGACCTTACCATGACATGAAGAACAACTCAGTAGCAACTTTAAAATATTAAAATTGGGGGGCACCTGGGTGGCTTAGTCGGTTAAGCGTCCGACTTTCGTTTAGGTCATGATCTCACGGTTCGTGGGTTCGAGCCCCGCGTCGGGCTCTGTGCTGACTGCCAGCTCAGAGCCTGGAGTCTGTTTCAGTCTGTGAATCCTTCTCTCTCTGACCCTCCCCTGCTCACGCTGTCTCTCTCTCTCTCTCTCCTAGAAATAAATAAAACATTAAAAAAATATATTAAAATTGGGTGAAAAAAATTTTCAATTTCCTTATGATTATAGGAAGAACAAATATTCTTATTCATTCATGTATGCTAATGACCGTCTTTGGACAAAAAAGAAAAAGCATGCAACTGGAAGTATAAAAAAAGGCACACATGTGCACACACACACCCAAAAATGAGTATTCATTCTATGAGCTCAGCTGAAGTCTTAATCCTAATTGAGAAGTGAAGTATCCTGGGGATTCAGTGATGGAATACTTCCAACCATAAATGAGACTAGAACTAATTTTGAAAGACCAAAATGAAGTTCAGAATTGAAGAAAACTGTGGAAGAAACAAGAGGAAAAGGGAGGGTGTAGACCAGGAAAGTGGGCAGGAAGCAGTGGGGCTTGGGACTGAATGAGTGTGAGTCCCAGGCTGTGAGGCCTGGACAACAGCATGGAAACAATTTCCACAGAACTTCACCTGCTTTAGGACAGCAGCTAACACATTTGAACTCTAAGCCATAATTTATAATTATTCCACAATTTTAGGTTTCCTACAATTTCAAATTGAGCTTTTGAATAGTAAACTCACTGATTTTTGAGTTTTCAGTTGCTTATTTTCTCTTATGTGTTATCAGTCTTTCATTGACAACATTAACACTTTATAGTTGTTGCTAAAAGACATAGTAATCTGCATTTACATATTCCCAAATAGCTTTGCCCAGCCATGTCTCTCCTCACTCTCTGAGAGAAGACAGCAAAGACAAATTCAACTAGAACAGACCAACATGCAGTCTTTTCAAGGACTTTTACTAGCTCAACTATTGTACTCTTAGCATTTGAAAAAGATGTAAGGGATGTCTAATTGGTCAAGATCTAGCTGGGGAGACAGGAACACTAAATGTGGCCCAAGATTGTTAAGATTGATTCACAAATATATCTATACACCATTTAATATTATTCATAATATAACTATCATTAACCTCATGAGGGATGGGGGGAAATTTTCCAAGATATTTCTTTTTCATATCCCTAAAATGAAAAGGTAATACATGACGAAATATTTTAACGCAAATGCTGTGGGTATTTTCCTGAGGTAGACACAACTTTCTTGACTTACAAATAAAGCTGCCTAAATTCCTTACTACATTAATTAAAATAAAGCAGCAGTTGTGTGACATTTCTTTAACTGCTATACCAGCCATTGTTCATCATTCTCCCAGAAGTGAAAAGGAATAAGAGATAAAGGACAAACTATTCAGAATTCATAAAAAGAGAAATTTGGAGATTTATGGGTTGATTTTCTTCTTAGTAGAAAGGAGGGAATGAAGACCCTATCAAAGGTAGCTTTAGAATCATGGAATAAATATCTGTCTATTCTTTGAAGTCAAATATTATGGGGGAAATGTATGGCTTAGCACTTTCTTCTCACCCCAGTGTCACTAACAGACATTCTCCTAATTTCTATGATATCTGTTCCTTCTAACTAAGCTTAGCTCTTATTCAGGGCTCTCTCTGGTTTTCCATACTGACCTGCCTGTATTTGTCCACTCTCCCCGCTGTTCTCTTCATGGTCTATGCGTTGCCATTTACAGACCAACCAGGCTCTCTGGCTGTCATGCAACCTGAGAACATCAACCTAACTGCCTTCCTATACCAACTGTGTTTATGTTCAAAATCTAACCATGGAAAGCATAGTCTAAAACAAACTATGGTTATCATCATCACAGAAAAGAAAGCCTGGGCTAGTCCAGAAGATGTGCTTTGAGCAGAATGCAGGAATTCTTTAGGGCATTTAAGGTATCAGGGGATGGAACCCTTATCCCAGAGCAAATAGAGCCATTAAGAAAATAAAAGGACTAATGTGACTTTCTTTCCTTGACTGGGACCATGGGGAAGACAAATCCCAAAATTATAATTAATACCCTTCAAGGAACTGTCACAATGGTGTAATGTTCACAAGACTCTTCACAGAAATGCCTTCGACATGATGTTGCCCTTGTACTGGGACACCACAGAACTTATCACCACCAGCAGGAAAAATGTTGCTTTGAATGGTGTTGTCAATGAAAGGAATAGGTTCTGCTAACTCACCTGATTTTCTCCTGTTCCATCTAGGGGTAAAGCCCAAATTTACGAGAAAACAGGTTCTAAGTAGGGTAGATTCAGGAGCCATGAAACAGAAAAGATGGAAGACATTAAACTAACCTTTTCCTTATTAATCTGGTGCTCTTCGAGAGTCGACCTACACCATTTACGCCTTCCTTATTGTCTTTTAGATTCAATTCCAAGTTTATACTTACAAAAGTTCAGAAAATCTATGTGAGAGTATTTAGAGCCCTAAACCCACTCCTTTCCTCAGCTTAGTAGATAGTTGCCATGTCTATTCTCACTCCAACAGAACTTTCACATTTCATTCTCTGGAGAGGTCTTGAACTGCAGGTTGCCAGGCACATACCTTAACTGAACCCTAAGTCTAGCCCTAACCCTAACCCAAACCCTTAATTACTAACCCCAAATTCAAATCCTAACCTAAACCTAACTCTAGAGAGGTCTTTGAACTACAGGATACCAGGCACATACTATCACTCTGGTGTTAACACTAACACTTCCATAACTATAGCCCTAATTTTTATCCTGACCCTAATATGTGTGTGTGTGGGGGGGGGGGAATGTGGTGTATATATATATACAATGGGATATTACTTAGCTATAAAAAGAATGAAATCTTGCCATTTGCAATGACATGGATGGAGCTAGAGAGTATTATGCGAAGCGAAGTCAGTCAGAGAAAGACAAATACCCATATGATTTCAAACATATGTAGAACTTAAGAAACAAAACCAACAAGCAAAGGGAGAAAAAAGAGAGACAAACCAAGAAACAGACTCTTAACTATAGAGAATAAACTGAGGGTAAACAGAGGGAAAAGTGGGTGCAGGGTGTGTTAAATGGTTGATGGAGATTAAGGAAGGTACTTGTTGTGATGAGCACCTGGTATTTTAGTGGAAGTGTTGAATCCCTAGATTCTACACCTGAAACTAATATTACACTGATGTTAACTGAATGGAATTTAAATAAAAACTTTAAAAATTTAAAATAATCCAAATGTCCCTCAAAACTTTTATACTGAACATTAAAGTGATCTCTAACAATTTTGTTTATTATTTCTAAAACCTTTCATTAACAACTCCTTGGCTTCCCATAAAGTCCCTGTGTCAGGAAGGAATTTTTGTTTACTAATAACTAATCACACTGCTAATCCTGTGGCCCATTTTCTGTATTGCATGTTGACTCAACTGGGTCTACCAGGAGTCACAGACATTCATTTAAAAGTCTTCAGTTTGTATCTCCCTCATTCCTGCCAAATTCTAGCAGTGATTTGGTTCTACACTGAGCCACATTTATCTTAATTGCCTTTCACATTTGAACTCTGTGTACATTTGGCTTTATATACTGGCTTCCAATTTTACACTGGTTCTTACATGCCCTCCTTAATAAAAATACCAAATACTTCTGGTGCACTTAATAGGAGCTAGACTATTTTAAGTACTTCAGAAATATTCACCCTTTTAGCTCCATCGCTACTCTATAAGGAAGGCTAGTCTAATTAGCAATATCTCAAGATGAGGAAATTGAAATATAGACAACTTAAGTCACTCATCCACTACCACCGTGTGAGCAGTAGCAGCAGCATTTGAAACCAAGTATGCTGGCTCCAACATTAGAATTCTTTATCACTTTCATGTAATATAAAAGTGAAGCTACACACATTTTGAGAATATGTGTAAGAGATAAACCATTGCCATACAAAGCCATGTTCCACCCATGTAAACCATTTAATCTTCTGTGATTTTATAGATAAAAATATGTCATATTCTGTTTGCATAAGGATAGAAAAGTGATGGGGCTCCTGGGTGGCTCAGTCGGTTAAGCGTCCAACTTCGGCTCAGGTTACGATCTCACGGTTCATGGGTTCGAGCCCCGCGTTGGTCTCTGTGGTGACAGCCAGCTCAGAGCCTGGAGCCTGCTTCGGATTCTGTAACTCCCTCTCTCTCTGACCTTCCCCTGCTCTCTCTCTCTTTCTCTCAGAAATTTTTTTAAAAAGGATAGAAAAGTGCCATATATTTTGTGATGCATGTCACATTAAGATTACACAATATTAATCTCAAATTTTATTTTATTTTAGAATTTAATCAATTTTATTAATATTTGAAAATTTCCAAACTCATTCTGTGAGGCTCGCATTATTTTGATTACAAAACCAAAGACCCTACTAAAAAGAATTATAGACCAATATCCCTGAAGAACATCAATGCACAAATTCACAAGACATTGTGAATAGCAATCATTTCCAATAATACATTAAAAGAATTATTTACCGGGGTGCCTGGGTGGCTTAGTCGGTTAAGCGTCCGACTTTTGCTTAAGTCATTATCTCGCGGTTCCTGGGTTTGAGCCCCGCATCGGGCTCTGTGCTGACTGCCAGCTCAGAGCCTGGAGCCTATTTCGGAGTCTGTATCTCCCTCTCTCTCTGACCCTCCCCTGCTCACGCTGTCTCTCTCTCTCTCTCCTAGAAATAAATAAAAAATCTTAAAAAAAAAAAAGAATTATTTACCATGATCAATGGGATTTATTCCTGGGCTGCAGGGATGCTTCAATACCTGCAAATGAATCAGCGTGATACATCACATTAATAAACGAAAGGATAAGAACCACATGATACTCCCAATAGATGCAGAAAAATATCTCACAAAATACAGCATCCTTTCTAGATAAAAAACCCTCAAGAAAGTAGGGATGAAAGGAATATACCACAGCATGATAAAGGTCATATATGAAAGATCCACAGCTAATATCATCCTCAAGGGGAAAAATCTGAGAGCTTTTCCCCTCAGGTCAAGAACATGACAAAGATGTCCACTCTCACCACTGTTATTCAACATAGTACTGGAAATCTTAGCCTAAAGAATCAGACAACAATAGCAACAGAAATAATAAAAGGCATCCAAATCACCAAGGAAGAAGTTAAACCTTCATTCTTTGCAGATCACATGATACTTTACCTAGAAAAGCTGAAAGACTCCAACAAAACCCTGCTAGAATAAATACATGAATACAGTTAAGTCGCAGGATATAAAATCAATAGAGAAATCAGTTCCATTTCTATAAGCAGCAGAAAGAGAAATAAAGGGATCTACCCATTTAAAATTACACCAGATCATGGGTGCCTTGATGTAGGCTCAGGTCACAATATTGTGTTTTGTGGGTTCGAGCCCCCCATCAGGCTCTTTCCTGACAGCTCAGAGCCTCCTTAGGATTCTCCTCCTTCTCTCTCTGCCTCTCCCCCACTTGTTATCTTTGTCTCGAAATGAATAAGCATTTAAAAATTTACAAAATATAAAAATGGGGGCGCCTGGATGGCTCAGTCGGTTAAGTTTCCAACTTTGGATCAGGTCATGATCTCACCATTTGTGAGTTGGAGCCCCGCGCCGGGATCTGTGCTGATAGCTCAGAGACTGGAGCCTGCTTCCGATTCTGTGTGTCCCTCTCTCTCTGCTGCTTCCCAACTCAAGCTCTGTCTCTTTCTCTCTCTCAAAAATAAATAAACATTTAGGGGCACCTGGGTGGCTCAGTACATTGAGCATCCGATTGCGGCTCAGGTCACAATCTTATAGTTTGTGGATTCAAGCCCCGCATCCAGCTTTGGCCTGACAGCTCAGAGCCTGGAGCCTGTTTCGGATTCTGTGACTCCCTCCCTCTCTGTCCCTCCCTTGTTCACGCTCTGTCTTACTCTGTCTCTCAAAAATAAATAAATGTAATAAAATATATAAATACTTAAAAGTTTTAAAAAAATATGTATGTATATACATGTGTACATACATATATATATATATATAATTACACCAAAAAAAAAGCCATAAAATACCTAGTAGTAAACATAACCAAAGAGGTAAAAGGTATGTACTCTGTAAACTATAGAAAGATTATTAAATAAATTAAAGACACGCAGAAACAGAAAAACAGTCCATAATCAAAGATTAGGAAAAAAAATACTGTTTAAATGTCAATACCACCCAAAGCAAGCTACACATTCAATACAACCCCTAAAAATATAACACTAACATTCTTCACAGAGCTAGAACAAGCAATCCTAAAATTTGTATGGAACTAGAAGAGACCCCAAATAGCCAAAGTAATGTTGAAAAAGAAAACCAAAGTTAGAGGCATCACAATTCCAGACTTCAAACTGTATTACAAAGCTGTAATCATCAAGATAGTATGAAACTGGCACAAAAACAGACACATAGATCAACAGAATAGAAAAGAGATCCCACAAAGGGACCCACAAATATATAGCCAACTAATCTTCAACAAAGCATGGAAAAAAATATCCAATGGGAAAATAAGAAAAGCAATTTTGTCAGTAAATGGTGCTGGAAAAACTGGACAGTAGCAGGTAGAAGAATGAACCTGGACTACTTGCTTACACCCTACACCAAAATAAACTCAAAACGGATGAAAGACCTACATTTAAGATAGAAAACCATCAAAATCCTAGAGGAGAAAAGAGGCCACAACTTCTTTGACTGACTGCAGCAACTTCTTGCTTGACATGTCTCCAGAGGCATGGAAACAAAAGCAAAAATGTACTATTGGGACTTCATTAAGATAGAAATCTTCTGCACAGTCAAGGAAACAATAAAAATAAATAAATAAAAGGCAACCAACGGAATGGGAGAAGATGTTTGCAAATGACATATCAGATAAGGGATTGGTATCCAAAATCTATAAAGAACTTATAAAACTCAAATCCCAAAATCATCATCATCATCATCATCATCATCATCCAGCAAAGAAATGGGCAAAAGACATGAACAGACACTTTTCCAAAGAAGACATCCAGATGACTCACAGATACATGAAAAGATGGTCAACATCACTCATCAACAGGGAAATTCAAATCAAAACCACAATGAGATGCTACCTCACACATGTCAGAATAGCTAAAATTAAAAGCTCATGCAACAACAGATGTTGGCAAGGATGCAGAGGAAAAAGAACACACCTTTGTATTGTTGGTGGGAATGCAAACTGGTGCAGACACTCTGGAGAACAGTATGCAGGTGCTTCAAAAATTAAAAAGAATATATATTTTAAATTAAAAGTAGCAATTGCACTACTATGTATTTATCCAAAGGACACTAAAAATGTTGATTCAAAGGGGGCACATGCACCCTAATGTTCATAGCATTGCTATCAACAATACCCAAATTATGGAAAGAGCCCAAATGTCCACCAACTGACAAATGAATAAAGATGTGGTATATATTCACAATGGAATATTACTCAACCGTCAAATGAATGAAATCTTGCCATTTGCAAAAATGTAGATGGAACTAGGATGTATTATGCTAAGTGAAATAAGTCAGCCAGAGAAAGACAAATATCATATGATTTCAATCATATGTGGAATGTAAGAAACAAAACAGATAAATATAGAAAAGGGAAGGAAAACATGGTAAAAACAGAGGGAGGCAAAGCATAAGAGACTTTTATATTCAGAGAACAAACCAAGGTTTGCTAGAGGTGTTGGCAGGGATGGGCTAAATGGGTGATGGCATTACGGAGGGCACTTGTTGGGGGTGAGCACTGGGTAGTATATATAAGTATAATCACTGAATTCTAGCTTGAAACCATTATTACACTATAAGGTAACTAACCTGGAACAAATTTTTAAAAATTGTATAAATATTTTATATAGTTTTATATACATATGTGAGATTTATATAATGTTACAATACATTACATAACATATATGCATTGTATAATACTATATGTAAATAATATATTGTACATAAATATGTATATAAACATCATATAATAACATGTACCTAAGTATGTGTAATATAGGCATATATAAGTATAAACATTATATGTAGTATATATATTATATGTAATAAACTTTATATTATAATTCACTTGATCACCTGTGGAACAGTCACCTGTTCCATCCTTCTCTATCCCTGATACCTTCCATAAATAAGCACCCGCTTTGAAATATTTTGGCTGTTTCTTTTGGTATTTAACTATTTCCAAATAATACACTTAAAGTGCTAATTATTCTTTTGTTTTGATAATATCTACTAAATCCAACCTGAGCAGACCTATCGCCTCCTCCTTAATGTATCCCGTAACTAGTTAACAAGCACACTTATTCTCCTCACTGACAAGATCCTCCTGCATATGGGTGCCATCCTGGAACCCCTCTCCATTAATCACCATCCTAAAATCATTTTCCATTTTTCTTCTGTAGTAGTCTGTGTTAGTGGATTCCATACCTTCTTCTTTCTCGTAAAACATATTCTCTTTTGGTGATTTTCTTAGCTGTGACAAATATATTTTGTATTCCATGAGCGTCTGGTTGAGAGAAGTGTTTTCCATTTATGCACTGATCTTGGCTTCCTGATCAAAGGATTGCAGCAAGAACAATATGTTCTTGAGTTCAGTAAACCTGGTGACAGCTTACCTTTTCTGCCAGTAACCCTCCTGCCAACATGACATCACCAAAGAATCACAGCTATCTTCCAATATTATGGAACCCATAGACAAAAAGATCTACAACATACCCTATAAAGAATCCAAAATTTAAGGAAATGTGATGTGCTATAGGAAAACACAGGAAGACAAGTCACCAAAGTCAGGAAAACCATATATGAACAAAATAACATTAGCAAACATATATATGTCATTAAAAGAACCAAAAAGAAATTTTGGAGCTGAAGATACAATAAATGAAATGAAATATGCAATAGATAGTATTAACATCAAATAGATCAAAGAGAAGAAAGAATCTGTGATTTGGAAGATAAGAAGTTTGAATACTGAGAACAAACTGAGGGCTGGGGTGTAGAGAGGAGAAGGGGAATGCTGGGCATGGGGGAGGGCACTTGTTGGGATGAGCACTGGGTGTTAGATGGAATCTCACTTGAATAAACTAGGAAAGAAAAAAATTAATAATAACAAACAAAGAAGAATGAAAAAGAGGAAAGAATGTCAATAATCTATAGGATGTCATCAAATGAAACACTGTACAAATTAATGCCATTCCAGAAAGATAAGAGAAGGAAAAGGGAGAGGAAAGCTTATTTTAAAAAACAATGGCTGAAAAATTCTTAAACCTGGGAAGAGATTTGAATATCCATATTCATCAGGCTAATAGGTCACCCCATAATTTCAGTACAAAATTTACTTATCTGGGTCACCTGAGTGACTCAGTCAGTTGACTATGACTACTTGATTCTTGAATTTGGCTTTGTTCATGATCCCAGAATCATGGGATCAAGCCTGGAGTCAGGCTCTGCACTGGGCATGGAGTCTGCTTAAGATTTTCTCCCTCTCTGGGGCACCTGGGTGGCTTAGTCGGTTAAGCGTCCGACTTTCGCTTAGGTCATGATCTCGCGGTTCGTGGGTTCGAGCCCCACGTCAGGCTCTGTGCTGACTCCCAGCTCGGAGCCTGGAGCCTGTTTCAGAGTCTGTGACTCCCTCTCTCTCTCTGACCCTCCCCTGCTGTCTCTCTCTCTCTCCTAGAAATAAATAAAACATTAAAAAAAAAAAAAAAAGAATCTGAAACAGGCTCCAGGCTCTGGGCTGTCAGCACAGAGCCCGACACGGGCCTCAAACCCACGAACCATGAGATCATGACCTGAGCCAAAATCGGACGCTCAACCGACTGAACCAAATAGGTGCCCACGCACACATTCTTAGGAGACATTCCCTTTGGTGCGAGAAGTTCTCTATTAAGTGGACATAGGATTGAAAGGTCCAGACTTGGTGAAACTTGAGACAGCATCAAAGTGGACTGTTACTGAATCTAAAGTTTGACCTTGTCCCCATTTCACTCTTCTTGAATATAAACCTACCCACACTGCTAACATTACAAAATAAAACACAATATCATCAATACAGCAGAAGCATCATGTTTACTCCCCAATTACAGTAACCCTTCTCAGAGATGATCATTATTATGAAATTCATTTTTCATTCTTTATCTTTCTTTCCTTTCTTTTATTGTTCTCTGAATTTTATTAATATTAATTTATCTTTACATAATGTAAAAAAGATGTTACACGTATTTAAACTTCAAGTACATGGCAATATATGTATTTTTCTGCAGCTTGTCTTTTCAAGCCCTATGACACAGAATAATTATGCATCATTATCTCTGGAATGTACAAAAACATACTGTCCCTTTTAGGATGATTTTTCAGAGGTTCCTGCCAAATCCTTCCCCTGCTGCCATCTGGGGGAGGGAATGATGCTGATTACTGACAACATCTGAGGACCGAGGTGGCAGCAGCACTGATGGCCCAGCAGCCCCACTGCTCAGGGCAGGGTCAACAAGGGGCAGGACTCAGGGAGAGGGTGACCTACTCGCTTAGCCTTCAACAGTTAACAGTTCTTATTTTCTTCTTTCTTTTCTGAAAGAGAAGACCCCAGAGATTACATCGCTGTGTGAACAGAAGTGAAGTATTGTAAACTTCAATAGCTGACTGAGCATGGGGACAAAACGCCTCCTCAGGTCTCTCGGATGAGTTTGACAGAGTCCATGGAGACCAAGAGAAAATGAGCTCCTCACTATCAGTCCCTGCATTCAGCCAGCTCAATAATGAGATCCCAAGGGGTTGCCTTCCTACTTGGGAAGAAGTGAATACTTTGATTATCTACGTAACTACATTAATAACTTTAAACAACAAACATTGTTCTTTAACCAGGTCCACAGAGATGTCCACACCATTCTAGGAAAAAGGATGAGCAAATGCAACAAGTCTACAATTTCTCACAACACAGTGGGACCACCATCAGTAAATCAAACGATAATGCCTTGGTCATTCCTCACTACCCTTTTCGATGGTAACTGCCCTCTGGGTAAATAAGATAGTTAATCAAGGATTAATTTAAAAACTCTTTATATTTCACTTAAAGGACAGTGAAAAGGCAAGAAAAATTCAAGGAAATAAAACCCTGGAATGCTTTTTTTTTTTTTTTAAAGTACGGTTGATACCCACATTTTTTAAATGTTAATTTATTTTTGAGAGAGAGAGAGACAGAGTGCAAGTGGGGGAGGTGCACAGAAAGAGGGAGACACAGAATCCAAGCAGGCTCCAGGTTCTGAGCTGTTAGCACAGAGCCCTATGTGAGGCTTGAACTCATGGGCCATGAAATCATGACCTGAGCCAAAGCTGGACGCTCAACCGACTGAGCCACTCAGGTGCCCCTAATTGACATCCATGTTATATTAGTTTTCAGGTATACAACCCAGTGATTCAACAATCATATGCATTATTAAATCCTTGACACAATAAATGCAGTCACCATCTGTGACCATACAATGTTATTACAATATTATTGACTATATTCCCTCTGCTGTGCTTTTGATCTCTGTGATCTATGTATCTACAACTGGAAATTTGCTCCTCTTAACCCCCTTCTCCTACTTCACCCATCCCCCTACCTTCCACTCTGGCAACTACCAGTTTGTTCTCTGTATTTATAAGTCTCTTTCTGGTTTTGTTTGTTCATTTTGCTTTTTAGATAGAAATCTTGCCACTCACAACAACATGGTTGGACTGAGGGGGATAGAGCTAAGTGAGATAAGTCAGAAAAGACAAATACCTTATAAATTCACTTTTATGAAGAATGCTATTTATATTGAATTAAATTCATACATGCATCAATCATACAAGGAATTAACTGAACATTTAAAGACTCACATACTTTTTGTATCTACTCTGTCTTTGGAATCTAAAACCATGCACCTGTTATGGCTGAGTAATATTCCATTGTGAGTGTGTGTGTGTGTGTGGGGGGGGATTGTACATATCTAAATAGTGTTTGTATGTATCTTTATCCATTCACCTATTGATGGACATTTGGGCTGTTTCCATATCTCGGCTATTATAAACAATACTACCTTAAATATAGGGACATACATCAGTGTTTCTCTTTTCTCTTTTTGTACTGAGATGAGCACTGAGTGATGTATGGAATTGTCAAATCACTATATTGTACATATGAAACTAATGTTACACTGTATGTTAACCATCTAACCTTGATAAAATAAAAGTGTTTTTGTTTTCTTTGGGTGAAGACCTAGTACTGCAATCACTGGATCATATACTATTTCAATTTTTAACATTTTGAGGAACCTCCGTACTGTTTTCCACAGTGGCTGCACCAGTGTGCACTCCCACCAGGAGTTTACAAGGGTTCCTTTTTCTTCACATCCTCACCAATACTTATTTCTTCTATGTTTTATTTTAACCATTCTGACAGCTGAAATTGATATCTTACTGTGGTTTTGATTTGCATTTCCCTGGTGAAAATGTGTTCAGTGTTGTTTGAACATCTTTACTTATGTTTGTTGGTCATCTGTATATATTCTTGGAAAAACATCTATTCAGGCCCTTCACCGTTAAAATAATGGTATCTTGCCATTTGCAACATGGATGAACCTAGAAATTAGAATGCTGACTGAAATAATTCAAATACCATATGGTTTAACTCATAGGTGGAATCTGAGAAACAAAACAAATGAACAAAGTTAAAAAAGAAGGAAAAAAGACTTTTTTTTAAATTTTTTTTTAATGTTTTATTTATCTCTAGGAGAGAGAGAGAGACAGCGTGAGCAGGGGAGGGTCAGAGAGAGAGGGAGTCACAGACTGAAACAGGCTCCAGGCTCCAAGCTGGCAGTCAGCACAGAGCCCGATGCGGGGCTCGAACCCACGAACCGCGAGATCATGACCCAAGCGAAAGTCGGACGCTTAACCGACTAAGCCACCCAGGCGCCCCGGAAAAAAGACTTTTAACTACAGAGAAGAAACTGATAGTTGGCAGAGAGAAGGTGGGTGGAAGGATGGATAAAATAGATAAAAGAAATTAAGAATACACTTCTCTTGAAAAGCAACAAGAAGGGGCGCCTGGGTGGCTTAGTGGTTAAGCGTCCGACTTTCGCTTAGGTCATGATCTCGCAGTTCGTGGGTTCGGGCCCCGCGTCGGGCTCTGTGCTGACTGCCAGCTCAGAGCCTGGAGCCTGTTTCAGTCTGTGACTCCCTCTCTCTCTGACCCTCCCCTGCTCACGCTGTCTCTCTCTCTCTCTCTCCTAGCAATAAATAAAACATCAAAAAAACAAAAAAGAAAGAAAAGCAATAAGAAATGTATACAACTGAGGGAGGCAAGACGAAGGAGAAGTAGGGAGCTCCGTACATTTCGCTCACCCCCATTTCTCAAACAGAGAAGGCCTGAAGCCCTAGGACACTGAACCGCAGGAGTCTGGGAGCAAAAGAGACAGTCAACTAAGAAGACATTCACTTAGGTGCCTGGGTGAGAACTGGGGAAAATATAAACGGTCCGGGACCCAGAGACACGGAGGGAGGGAAGGGAACCCGCTTCCCAGGGAGTCGCAGAGAGTCGAGGAGAAAAGAAAGAGTGGCTGAAACTGCTCATAGAATTGTCCCTGGAGAAGAGAAAACTTTCAGCTCAGGATGGAGAATGATCCTATTTCTAGCTGTGGTGCTGACTTTGGGCTCAGTGTGCTGGTCAGCTGGATCCCCAGCTGGGAAGCAGCCCAGCCTAAAACTGCTCCACCGCTCTCTGGGCTCGATCCCCTGCAGAGAAGCGGCCTGGCCTGAACCTGCTCCTCTGCTCGCCTGGCTCAATTCCAGGCAGGGAAGAGGCCTGGCCTGCGGGACTGTATTTCGGGTAGTATCAATAAACTGCATGGCTAAGACCTGGAAACAAGGTGGAGCTTGAGGCACTGAACACGGCCCACCGTGTCTACGCCCGCGGCACAGGGAGACCAGATCCAAAAGAGTGCGGTACAGCACTTGCTTTGAGAAGGGACTGGGACACCTCCATTTTTCTCCCCACAACCACCAAGGCGGGAACTCAGGGAGTGGCCCCAGGGACGCAGTGGAGGCTAAGACCCGTCTACACCAAACCACACCCATCTCCCCTAGAGAGCTGCATTTTTTTTTCCTGGAGCCCAGGGCAAGACCAACATGGATGCACTGCTGTGACTAATTCTAGATTAATTCTTTCTATTCAGATATATTTTCCCTTGTCTTATTCGTTTTCCTCCCCTCTACTGTACTGGGCACTCTGGTCATTGGTTTGCTTAAACAGTCACATTTAATCCAATCTCTATATGTATATTCTACACCTCCACTGCTACCTTTCTATCTCTCTCTCTGGAATAATAAGACTACATAGTTTCTCTGAGTAACATTATCTTCATTTCTTTCTCCTTGCCTCCTACCGTATTCTCCTCTTTCTCTCTCTGAATTAAGCCTCTTAGTCTCTCTGCCTGGTCATTGTACAATTTCACTTTCTCCCCGCCCTGTCATTTCTCTCTTTGTATATGCTCTTCCATCAGCACTGCATACATCCTGCTCTTTATTTGTAGCTGGGAATTCTGGTTTTAAGGTTTTAGACTGTCCTTTGTCATTTGGGAATTTTTTGGTTTCCTTTTCTTTTTTTTCTTTTTCTTTTTCCCTGTCAGTTTGCTTGTTAGTTGGATTTGTCTGTGCATTTGCATGCCTTTGTTCCCTGTGTGTTTGTCTGTCTGTTTTCCTTTCCAGGGCTACCTCAAGAAACAAGCCAAAGTACACATGGTGGAGAGTCCCAGATACCACTATGAGTAGAGAAATAAAATAACCAAAGTCTCAACAACAGAGACCAAGAGATACCATTCAAAGAACACTTCCTGAACGGATAGGCCCTGGACAGTCAATGAGCCTTCTTTAATATAGTAGTACTTGCAGGTGAAGAGCACATAACAAGCTTTTAAAACTAGCAAGAGACAGAAAGCTAGCCAAAATGACAAAACAGAAGAACTTTCCTCTAAAGAAATTCCAGGAAGAAGTGACAGCTAAAGAATTGCTCAAAACAGATATAAGCAACATAACTGAACAAGAATTTAGAACAATAGTCATAAAATTAATCGCAGAGCTTGAAATAGGCATGGAAGACATGAGAGAAACTATTGCTACAAAGACTATGAAGCTTAAAAAGAGTTGTGAGGAATTTTAAAAAGCTGTAAATGAGGTGCATAACAAAATGGAAGCGGCCAATGCACAGATTAAAGAGGCAGAGAGGAGGGACACCTGGGTGGCTTAGTCGGTTAAGCATCCGACTCTTGCTTAGCTCATGATCTCGCAGTTCGTGGGTTCGAGCCCCGCGTCAGGCTCTGTGCTGACTGCTGACTCAGAGCCTGGAGCCTATTTCAGAGTCTGTGTCTCCCTCTCTCTCTGACCCTCCCCTGCTCACACTGTCTCTCTCTCTCTCCTAGAAATAAATACAACATTTAAAAAATAAATAAATAAAGAGGCAGAAAGGAGAATAGGTGAATTAGAAGACAAAATTATGGAAAAACAGTAAGCCAAGAAAAAATGAGATAAACTGATCCAGGAGCACGAAAGGAGAGTTCCAGAACTGAGTAATACAATCAAATGGAACAATATCCGTATCATAGGAATTCCAGAAGAGGGAGAGACAGAGAAAGGCGCTGAAGGACTACTTGAACTAATTATACCCGAGAACTTCCCCAATATGGGGAAGTTAACAGACATTGACATCCAAGAGGCCAGGAGAACTCCCCTCAGATGTAACGCAAACCGAACTTCTGCATGATATATCATAGTGAACTGGGAAAATATGAGGACAAAGGAGAATTCTGAAAGCAGCTAGGGAGAAAAGGGCCCTAACATACAAAGGGAAACCTATCAGAGTGGTGACAGACCTATCTACTGAAACTTGGCAGGCCAGAAAGGAATGGCAGGAGATCTTCAATGTGATGAACAGAAAAAATATGCAGCCAAGAATCCTCTATCCAGCTAGCCTGTCATTCAGAATAGGAGAATAAAGGTCTTCCCCAATAAACAAAAATTGAAAGAATTTGTCATCACTAAACCAGCCCTACAAGAAATCATAAGGGGACCCTATGAGGGAAATGTTTCAAGGAACACAAGGTACCAGAGACACCACTACAAACATGAATCCTACAAAGAACACAATGACTCTAAACACATATTTTTCAATAACAATACTGAATGTAAATGGACTAAATCCCCCAATCAAAAGACATGGATAAAAAACCAAAATCCATCCATTTGCTCTCTACAAGAAACTCATTTTACACCAGAGGACACCCTCAGATTCAAAGAAAGGGATGGAGAAATGGAAGTCAAAAGAAAGCTGGAGTAGCGATACTTATATCAGACAAACTGGACATTAAAGGCAGTAACAAAAGGATAAGGAAGAGGCTTATATAATAATGACAGGGTCTATCCATCACACAGAACTCACAATTATAAATGTCTATCGCCCAATATGGGAGCACCTAATACATAAAACAATTAATCACAGAAACACTCTAATCGATAAGAATGTGCTAATGGGAAAGGGAGCAAGATGGCGGAGAAGTAAGGAGCTCCGTACTTGCACTCGCGCCCATACCTCACACGGAAAAGATCTGAAGCCATAGGAAACCTTACAAAACCTGAGAGATTGGGAGAAAAAGGACGCAGAATCCACTGAGAGAGACTTCTAACGTGAGTGCGAACCGGGGAAGATAAAATCGGGCCGGGATCGGAGACTCCAGGGTGGGAGGTGATCCCCCTCTACAGGGAGGGAGAGGGGAAAAAGAGAGAGTCTGAGACAGAAAAACCTCCGCGCGTGGCATAGAAACACCCTGCACGCCAAATACCTGCACACCAGGTCCCCTCGCGCCAACTGGTCCCGGGGGGCTGAGCGCACAGACTGGCTTTGTGCTGCTCCCGGCGGCTGGACGTCAGAGCAGCGGCGCGCCTGCCGCCATCGTCCTCCCGGGCGGCTGGGGCCCCGGGAAGAGCCGCACAGACACCGGCGTCCGCGCTCCTGGCTGCCTGGGGCTCTGGAGGGAAGGCAGAGAGCTAAACACTAGAACATTTGTCCACAAGTTCGTGTTTCAGGTGACGAGCAGAGAGGGACCTGGTTTTCCTCACTCCAGCGGGCTCGGCGCCCCCGGCAGGCAAGCCCCGCGCATGCGCGCCAGCCCGACCCAGAGAAGGAAGCAGCGATTCTGACTCCGCCCCCAGAGCTCGGCAGGGGGCCTGGAATTGTCCGAGGGGGTTGCCTGGGACGCTGTGTCTAAGGCAACTTCAGCGGGGCGCGCGGACGGGGATTTGGAGATTGGAACTGGCCTGGGTTGAAGAGCGCAACCACCTTTGGCTTCCCCCCCCCCCCGGTACAGGGAGTCTACACGCCCAAAAAAGTGAGGTGCAGCGCTTGGTTCAACAAGGGACTGGAGCGCCGTCACTCTCCTCCCCACAACTGCCATGGAAGAACTCCCACCTGACACACTGGACCACACCATGCCCATCCCTGCGTGAGAGCTGCCCTCTCCTTTTTTTTTTTTTCTCGTTTCTTTCTTTTTACCCCAGAACACTGACCTGATTAACTCTGGTCACCGGCTTGCTTAAACAATCACAACTAGTCCATTCTGTAGATATAAATTCTACACCTACCGACCTTTTCATCTCTTTCTCTCAGGAGTAATTAGACTATATAGTTTCTCTGGATAATACCAGCATCCTTCTCTCACCTCTCCAACCATATTCTACCCTTTACCTCTTTGAAAAAAGCTTCTTATCCCTTCTGCCTATTCATTCTATTTCCATTTTGCCTCATCCCCGCCCTGTCTTCTCTCTCTTTCTCTATGCTCTTCAACCAGACTGCATACACCCGGCTATTTAACTGTAGGTGGGAAATCCGGTTATATGCTTTAAACCGTTCTTTGTCAATCAGTTTTCTTCTTTTTTCCTTTTCTTTTCTCTTTTTGACCCTTTTATGTATTTTATACTCCCTATTATTTGCCCAAATAGACACCCAAATAGACAAAATTATGAATTAAAATGGACTTATTACAACCAACCCCTCAGAAATATAAGCAGTAATCAGGGAATACTATGAAAAATTATATGCCACACTTGTGGGGATGAGCACTGAGTGTTATGTGGAAACTAATTTGACAATAAACTATTTGTAAAAAAAAAAAATTATATGCCAACAAATTGGACAACTTAGAAGAAATGGAAAAATTCCTAAACACACACTCACTACCAAAATTCACACGGGAAGAGATAGAAAACTGAACAAACCCATAACGAGTGAATAAATCGAATCAGTGATCAAAAATCTCCAAACTAATAAGAACCATGGACCTGATGGCTGCCCTGGGGAATTCTACCAGACATTTAAAACAGAATGAATCCCAATTCTTCTCAAACTATTCCAAAAAATAGAAATCGAAGGAAAACTCCTGGACTCATTTTATGAAGCCAGCATCACTCTGATTCCCAAGCCAGACAGAGATCCAGCAAAAAAAGAGAACTATAGGCCAATATCCTTGATGAATACGGATGCAAAAATCCTCAACAAGATCCTTGCAAATCGAATCCAGCAGCATATCAAAAGAATCATCCACCAAGATCAAGTGGGATTCATTCCTGGGTTACAGGGCTGTTCAACATTCGCAAATCAATCAATGTGATAAATCATATCAATAAAAGAAAAGATAAAAACCATATGATCCTTTCAACAGATGCAGAAAAAGCATTTGACAAAATACAGCATCCCTTCTTAATAAAGACTCTAGAGAAAGTCGGGATAGAAGGAACCTACTTAAACATCATAGAAGCCATCTATGAGAAGCCTCCAGCTACCATCATCCTCATTAGGGAAAAACTGAGAGCTTTCCCCCTGAGATCAGGAACACGACAGGGATGTCCACTCTCACCACTGTTGTTTAACAAAGTGCTGGAAGTACTACCATCAGCCATCTGACAACAAAAGGAAATCAAAGGCATCAGAATTGGCAAAGAGGAAGTCAAACTTTCACTCTTCGCAGATGACATGATACTCTACATAGAAAACCAGACAGACTCCACCAGAAGCCTACTAGAACTGATCCAAGAATTCAGCCAAGTTGCAGGGTACAAAATCAACGTACAGAAATCGGTTACAATTTTATACACCAACAATGAAGCAACAGAAAGAGAAATCAAGAAACTGATCCCATTCACAATTGGACAACAAACCATAAAATACCTCGGAATAAACCTAACCAAGGATACAAGAGATCTGTATGATGAAAACTATAGAAAACTTATGAAGGAAATTGAAAAAGACACAAAGAAATGGAAAAACATTCCATGCTCATGGATAGGAAGAATAAATATAGTTAAGATGTCATTTCTACCTAAAGCACTCTACACATTCAATGCAATTCCAATCAAAATTGCACCAGCATACTTCTCAAAACTAGAACAAACTATCCAAAAATTTGTATGGAACCACAAAAGACCCCGAATAGCCAAAGTAATACTGAAAAATAAAACCAAAACGGGAGGTATCACCATCCCAGACTTCAGCCTCTACTACAAAGCTGTCATCCTCAAGACAGTATGGTATTGGCACAAAAACAGACACATAGACCAATGGAACAGAATTGAGAACTCAGAAGTGGACCCAAAAGTATACAGCCAACTGATCTTTGACAAAGCAGGAAAGAATATCCAATGGAAAAAAGACAGCCTTTTTAACAGATGGTGTTGGGAGAACTGGACAGCAACATGCAGAAGAATGAAACTAGATCATTTTCTCACACCATGCACAAAAATCAACTCAAAATGGATAAAGGACCTGAACGTGAGACAGGAAACTATCAACACCCTAGAGGAGAAAGCAGGAAACAACCTCCTTGACCTCCACCGCAGCAACTTCTTACTTGACACATCCCCAAAAGCAAGGGAATCAAGAGCAAAAATAAACTGTTGGGACCTCATCAAGATTAAAAGCTTCTGCACAGCCAAGGAAACAACCCAGAAAATTAATAGGCAACCAACGGAATGGGAAAAGATAGTTGCAAATGACATATCAGATAAAGGGTTAATATCCAGAATCTATAAGGAACTCACCAAACTACACGCCCGAAAAACAAACAACCCAGTGAAGAAATGGGCAGAAGACATGAACAGACACTTCTCCAAAGAGGACATCCAGATGGCCAACAGACACATGAAACGATGCTCAGCATCCCTCCTCATCAGGGAAATACAAATCAAAACCACACTGAGATACCACCTCACGCCAGTCAGAGTGGCTAAAATGAGCAAATCAGAGAACTCTAGATGCTGGCGAGGATGTGGAGAAACGGGCACCCTCCTACACTGTTGGTGGGAATGTAAACTGGTACAGCCCCTCTGGAAAACAGTGTGGAATTTCCTAAGGAAACTAACCATAGAACTCCCCTAGGACCCAGCAATAGCACTGCTAGGAATTTACCCAAGGGATACAGAAATGCTGAGGCATAGGAGCACATGGACCCCAATGTTCATAGCAGCACTCTCCACAATAGCTAAAACATGGAAAGAGCCTAAGTGTCCATCAACGGACGAATGGATCAAGAAGATGTGGTTTATCTATACCATGGAATACTACATGGCAATGAGAAACAATGAAATCTGGCCTGTGTAGCAACATGGATGGACCTTGAGGGTGTTATGCTGAGTGAAATAAGTCAGGCAGAGAAGGACAAATATCATATGTTTGCACGTATAGGAAGATTAGGAAGAACTTAACTGAGGAACAAGGGGCAGATGAAGGGGGGTAATGGTGGGGGAAAGGGAGAGAGGCAAACCATGAGAGACTCTTGAATGCTGACAAAAACTGAGGACTGATGTATGTGGGGGGGAGGGGGTTGGGCATGGAAGAGGACACTTGTGGGGATGAGCACTGGGTGTTATGTGGAAACTAATTTGACAATAAACTATTTGAAAAAAAAAAAAGAATGTGCTAATGGCAAGGGGCTTAGATACTTCACTTACAGCAATGGATAGATCAACTAGACAGAAAATCGATAAAGACACAGTGGGCTTGAATGACACATTGGACCAGATGGATTTGACAGATATATTTGGAACTCTACATCCTGAGGCCATGGAATTCACTTTTTTCTCAAGTACACATGACACATTCTCCAAGATAGATCACATTTTGGGACAGAAAGTAACCCTCAATAAATATAAAAGATTTGAGAACATACCATGCACACTTTCATATCACAACGCTATGAACCTGAAATTAATCACAGGACGAAGCCTGGAAAACCTCCGAAAACATGGAGGTTAAAGAACACCCTACTAAGGAAGGAATGGGCCAATCAGACAATTAGAGAGGAAATTTAAAAATATATGGATACAAATAAAAATGAAAATAAGACAATCCAAACTCTATGGGATGCAGCAAAGAAAGCCTAGGAGGAAAGTACATTGCACTCCACTCCTATTTCAAGAAATTAGGAAAAGTACAAATACAAAATCTAACAGCTCGCCTAAAGGAACTAGAAAGAGAGCAACAAGAGCACCCCAAACCCAGTAGGAGAAGGAAATAATAAAAATCAGGGCAGAAATAAACATATAGAATAAAAAAAACCAGTTGAGTGATCAATGAAACCAAGAGTTGGTTTTTTGAAAAAATAAACAATATTGACAAACCTCTAGCCAGGCTTTTCATAAACAAAAGGGAGAGCACCCAAATAGACAAAATCATGAATGAAAATGGGCTTATTACAACCAATGCCTCAGAAATACAAGCAATTATCAGGGAATACTATGAAAAATTATATGTCAACAAATTGTACAACTTAGAAGAAATGGAAAAATTCCTAAACACACAATCACTACCAAAATTAATAGAATTTTGAGATAGAAAGAGGTAGAAAACCTGAAGAGACCCATAACAAGTGAGGAAAACGAATCCGTTATCAAAAATTGCCCAAGAAATAACAGCCCTGGGCCAGATGGCTTCCCTGGGGAATTCTTCCAGACATTTAAATCAGAGTGAATACCTCTCCTTCTCAAGAAAATCCAAAAAATAGAAATCGAAGGAGAACTTCCAGACTTATTTTATGAAGTCAGCATCACTTTGAATCCGAAGCCAGACAGAGATTCAGCAAAACAAAAAAGAACTACAGGCCAATATCCTTGATGAAAACGGATGCAAAAATCCTCAACAAGATACTTGCAAATCGAATCCAGCAGCATATCAAAAGAATCATCCACCAAGATCAAGTGGGATTCATTCCTGGGTTACAGGGCTGGTTCAATATTCACAAATCAATCAATGTGATACATCACATTCACAAAAGATAAAAACCATATGATCCTGTCGATAGATTCAGAAAAAGCATTTGACAAAATACAGCATCCTTCTTAATAAAGACCCTCGAGAAAGTCGGGATAGAAGGAACCTACTTAAACATCATCAAAGCCATCTATGAGAAGCCTTCAGCTAACATCATCCTCATTAGGGAAAAACTGAGGGCTTTCCCCCTGAGATCAGGAACACGACAGGGATGTCCACTCTCACCACTGTTGTTTAACAAAGTGCTGGAAGTACTACCATCAGCCATCAGACAACAAAAGGAAATCAAAGGTATCAGACTTGGCAAAGAAGAAGTCAAACTTTCACTTTTCGAAGACGACATGATACTCTACATAGAAAACCAGACAGACTCCACCAGAAGCCTACTAGGACTGATCCAAGAATTCAGCAAAGTTGCAGGGTACAAAATCAACCTACAGAAATCGGTTGCATTTTTATACATCAACAATGAAGCAACAGAAAAAGAAATCAAGAAACCTATCCCATTCACAATTGCACAAAAAGCCATCCGATACCTAGGAATACACCTAACCAAAGATATAAGAGATCTGTATGATGAAAACTATAGAAAACTTATGAAGGAAATTGAAAAAGACACAAAGAAATGGAAAAACATTCCATGCTCATGGATAGGAAGAAAAACAGAGTTGATATGCCATTACTTCCCAAAGAAATCTACACATTCAATGCAATCCCAATAAAAAGTGCACTGCATTCTTCTCAAACCTAGAACAAATATCCTAAAATTTGTATGGAACCACAAAAGACCCCGAATAGCCAAAGGAATATTGAAGAAGAAAACCAAAACGGGAGGCATCACCATCCCAGACTTCAGCCTCTACTACAAAGCTGTCATCATCAAGACAGTACGGTGTTGGCACAAAAACAGACACATAGACCAATGGAAGAGAATTGAGAACTCATAACTGGACCCAAAGGATACAGCCAACTAATCTTTGACAAAGCAGCAAAGAATATCCAATGGAAGAAAAACAGCCAGATTAACAGACGGTGCTGAGAGAACTGGACAGCAACATGCAGAAGAATGAAACTAGATCATTTTCTCACACCATGCACAAAAATAAACTCAAAATGGATAAAGGACCTGAACGTGAGACAGGAAACCATCAACACCCTAGAAATGAAAGCAGGAAACAACCTCCTTGACCTCCACCGTAGCAACTTCTTACTTGACACATCCCCAAAGGCAAGGGAATCAAGAGCAAAACTGAATATTGGAACCTCATGAAAATGAAAAGCTTCTGCACGGCAAAGGAAACAAATATAAAACTAATAGGCGGACTGAATGGGAAAAGATAGTTGCAAATGACATATCAGATAAAGGGTTAGTGTCCAAAATCTATAAGGAACTCACCAAACTACACGCCCGAAAAACAAACAACCCAGTGAAGAAATGGGCA